>NC_069144.1:5302581-5334788 GCF_943734635.1 Anopheles cruzii
GAGTGATAACCACCAAACCAACCACTTCGTTCTCGAGTAGCTCTACAGATGTAACTGCAAAGGTGGCAACACCGAAATTAGATCCAAATATTTGCGATACGCCCGCCACGCACGGTGAACACGGTTGTTTCGTTGCGTGAAACCATCAAACAGCCGGTCCTGGGCCCGGGTCCCGGGTGCTGATAAACAAGGACATAAATCTGCTCCGTCCGTCAGCGCGAAATGATCTGCCTGGAAATAGTGTTTTATGTCTCACCGCGAAAGGTATTTCCATTCTGAAGCTCCGGCAATCGGCTTCAGGGTCCCCACTGGTCCGTCTGGTGGGTCTCTCTTAATTTTATTTTGCAACCAACGCACGAAACAACCCAACGGGAAACTCATTTTCAACCCCCCATAATGGAACCGGAATTCACAAACGTGGAAACGACATTCGAAAATGTGTCGTTTAATTAAAAACTAACACCGGACGCGGGAACCCTTTTCCGGGGAACCCTTTGAAGCGCGTCCGTTTCTCGGGTTGCCCCTCACGGATGACGTTTCGAATGTCAAAAGCTGCCGTTCTGCCGTTACTTCTTCTCCGTCCCGAGGATCCGGATATCAATTGGATGGTTTTTCGAAAGGATCCGTGCCGTTCCGGTTCCGATGTATCAGTGAGCAGTCTAATGAAGGAACCCATGCTTTGGGAACGGACCGAACCCGGAGCCCGGAGATCCCGAGTGTCATCATAATAAATATTTATGAATGGCAGGATTTGGTGTCCGTGACGGGGGAGAGAAAAACGGAAAAGGATAGGGCTTAAGGACCTTCTTCCGTAGCCCCGTACATGGCTTGATGTGGACCTTCGGACCGTGGCCTTCTGGCGATCCGTTTCGGTGATCGTTTGGGCTGCAACCAGAGAAGCGGCAGCACCGGCAATCGTGCTGTCACCAGACACATTTTCTTCGACTTCTTTCGATTGCCAAGGCTCTACTGTCTCTGTGGGCAGATACGTATGAGCCGGGAACGTGTCTAAGGCACCCTAAGCATATGGGTAAGCAAGATGGAATTGAGCAATCCACTGTTCGGGTGTCCTTTTTCCACACACCTGAAGAAGACAATAGAACCACGCGCGTGTCTGCCCTTTTTCGGTCCCAAAAAGGAACCAGACATGCTATTGACCCCGGTGTCGGAAGTCGAACTTAAGCCAGGGAAATCAAAAGGAAAAGATCCACCCACGGCAGGGCAGGTCTCTCCGGAGCAGCCGCACCGGAAATGGGAAGTGGGTGATAAAAAAAAAACGAAAGGGTCAACTCCCTCGGTTATGCAAACGGCTTTTTGAGCAGCCCGAGCCACCGAGTGGTCAGTTTGTCCGTCGTCTGCGCCGAAACCGATTGCCCGCAATCTGCGCCCGGGGGCGCGCCAGGGCCAGGACGATTTGTCTTATCGTTCGCCCTTGTGTGACGACGACGACGAGTGACGACCCTCGAGGGAGATTGAGGTCGGAGCACCTTTCGGATTACGCCGGCCACGGAACAATGACACCACCATCGGGTCGGACGGTCGGCGCTCGATTTCGGCTTTTTATCAGAAAATCCGTTTTCTTAATAGATTTTATCTGACCGAAAGGCCGGCTTTCCTTTTTGGCAGAACGATGCAAATAAAATGGCCATCGCTGGCCGCTTGTCCTCTCGGGGAAAAAGGGCTCTCCTGGCGGCGTGACCGGGCCGGCTCGATAAGATAGTTTAAGATTTTATGAATTACCGAGCCCACCGCTTTTGATAACCTGAATTCCCTGAACGGAACCGAATAGCGGTCGCCCCGGGTGAGGTGTGTGGTGCCGAATATGTTATTATCGAGATGAAAGAGTTTCGAATATTTTATGAACACGGTAGGATACCGCTCTATAACCGGAAATGAATAATTTACCAACCCATCCCGGGTTTAAAATGGTTCGTTCGATAGAAGCTTCGAAGGTCTTAGAAATGCTATTCGTAGGCGAGCACTGTCATCCGCGGATTATCGCTTGTCTATTATCAAAATTGATTAATTCAAGGGATTAAAATTGTTCTATGAGCCTGTGACAACAGCTTCCAAATCAATTACAACCATGAATGTATGTTAATGTGTTTGAGCACATTTGAGATCGTTTGAAACATCAATCATCTTAACCCGATGGAATCGATGGCGGACCGACAACTGGAAGCTGCGTTTGTTGCTAAGCAACGTTCCGATAAAGATCCAAAGAACAGAGCGTACAATCTGACAGGCTCAGTAGGCGGTGATTCTTGAACGTACATGACACGCGTCGTTATGTAGAAATTATAGAAACCTTATCAAACCTTACACCCCTCAAAATCATCATATTAAAAATTATTAGGCACACAAAATGAGGCAATTTGTGATGTGATTAAGTTTAATGAACTGGCCAAATTTATGAGCTTTACTCCTACCTTCGTAGCTCATCGAATCGTTGAGCTTCTTTTCGCAAAACACTTCCACTTTAAGCATTATTTCTTCATTCAACTGGCACGTGAGCAGTTTTCACAAGCAGCAGCACCAAACCAAACCCCAAATTTACAATCCTTTTAAGTTTGGTTCACCGTTCCCGGTGGCCCCGAAAATGGGTGCCAAATGTTGCACTTTAACAGCCCGTTCGCCGCTTCGCGAAGATCCCATTCCGCAAATGGAACCAACGTGCGTAGCATAAAGGGCTTTAAAGCATATTTCACCTCAGCAATCACCCTCACCCGACGGTGGCCCCCGTGCTTCCTGTTCCGTATACAAATGTTTCATAATAGTGTATGTGTCGGAGCACGGACCACGGAGCAGAAGATGGGGCTGCAGAAAAATGGCTCGGAATCAATTAAAGCACATCGCCTAACCGCAAACAGCTCACAGCTCCAGGCTCGCTTGTTGGCGAGTTCCGTTTGATAGCGGCCACCATTATTCCGCCCCGTTGCTGATGGCTTCTCAATGCTGCCTCGAACGTTGCCACGAACATCCTGCTATCATTCCCACCGTCGGTCGGTGCTCCTTATTTAACCTCAAAAAGGCAGCAGCGAGCCGCAGTAGCGGCGGAACGTTTGCATCGTCCATTTTCAAAGGCCCCCCCCCCCCCGTTTGCCGTAGGCATTACTGTCGCCCCGAGTCCTGGACTGCGGGCCGCAGCCGGGCTTGTTAGTATGTTGGGCTGGTTGGGAGCGTTGTACCATTTGAGTAGCGGCGTTGGCCCGCAAAAGAAACTGTTATTCCTGGGACACCCCTTCGGAGGGACGGGGCTGGGTCCGCTGAAGACGCACGTAGGCTTAATGCAAATTTATTGTGACCCATTCACCCGGTCCGGCAAGCCCTACACCGCCTTGGCCGTGTCGCAACGAAGCCATTCTAATGCATGCTCCACTCTCGGTAATGCAATCCCATTACAACTGCTCTCAATTCGCCCGGCCCAAGGAACTGATTTGAATTGGACGATTTTGTTGTACGCATTCCTCTAATTCCTCCCGGGGAAACCTGGACCCGAGATTGGTTCGTTCTAAAATTCCGTTCGTCCCGGAAGCAAGAAAGGCTTGCCAAACAAAGTTTTCTCGCCCGGCACTCGGTGCAAGGATGCTACTTCTGCATCCATCATCTGCTATTCATCTGCTGGCGGCAAGTGTTCCGAATCAGCAAGGTGCACAGCGCACAGGACGGCACTCTTGATTGGGTTATGCCTGGCCACCGGAGAGAAAGGTTAAACGAAGTGTCAGCATAGGCACATCGGGGCATCATGATCATCGTCGTCGTCGTCGTCGTCGTCGGCTGGGTCCATAAGGCAAGTTCATCCTCTGATGAATGGGGCCCGGGAAAGAAAAGAGCTACGTGACTATGTTGCAATTTGAAATTATGCTGCCGTCCCTTGTTGGTTCCGTTACTTCGATGTGTCCCAGTTGCCGGGTATCTGAAGAAGGCAGGATTTGCAAAATGGAAGTCCAACTGACCTACTGCCTTCGAGAGATGTGACATTGTTTATTGGAATTAACTTTTTCATCGCTCCTTCGATCCTTTCGAGGACCGAGAAACATTATTGTATCGTACGAAATATAAACCTCTATAATATCTGTCTAATATCTCTGGAATATCTGAAAAATGTTATAATCACGCAAGCCATTAGGAGGGACCGAAAAAGTATTTTTTTCAAATGACAGCTAAAAGTGATCCAACTTTTCAACGCATTTATGAGCCGAGTTTGAATACTTAAACTTTTCTACTGCTGTCCTCGGTCCCATTTCTTTCCACGACCTCTGTTTCTTCACCGTCATCGCTGGCCCCGAAGGCACCCGAGGCACTACGCGCCGTTATCTTTATTGCTCCTGTAATTGAGCGAAATAAAAGTTTCGCCTTAACCCTATTTTAATCACACTTCACCCAAGGCCAGCTCCAGCCACTGATCGTGGCCGCCATCACCACCGAGGCATCCATTATCACGGTCGGGCGCGATAGTTGGAACGTTGGCCCACGGTTTTTTCTTGGTGTGTTCCGGAAACAGAATAAAAACGGAGCCCCGTGCTGAGATACTTCAGCATAGCTCGCGGCCATTGGCTGGTGGTGTAAGTTGCGATACCGACGCGGGGAGTCCCTTACAGAGGGACCGGATCTTCCCGGCACCGGAAGTGGATCATTTTCATACGGCTCATCGACGCCACAAAAACACGGGAGCTGGAGCATCGGCAACAAAAAAGCATGGCTCAAGGTGTTCGACAAGATGCGGATCGGCGAAGAAAAGAAAATGTGTTCAAAAACGAAAAGAAAAACCCACACCACGGAACACAGTGTGTCTCAACCGCGCTCCTTGGCCACGTCTTTTGGCGGAAAAGAGGTTTCCTCGGGTTCTGCCGGGGACCGAAGGACCTAACGCCTCCAGGCGCCTTGACAAAAGAATAATAAAAATAATTGAGTTTCCATCATCATCCTCGGGTTTTCTTTTCTTTCGGTTTGGCCCTTCAACCCAGCGAGCCGAAGATCGAGAGGGAGAGAGAAGGCGAACTACCTGCTTTTTAATGAGTGTCCTTTCCAGTGTTGCCTGTGTTTCCCGGAGTCGGTGGCGATGACGATGACGCCGACGAACCGAACCCGGGGACAGATAATTTCGCTTGAAAATTGTTTTCCCTTTAGTTGCTTCCGTTCGGCGCCCGGCGTGTTTTGAGCGCCATCCCCATTCAGCTTTTCTCACCATTACACCTTGTTGCCCTGTCCATTCCATGACCCGTCTCGTCTTAACACCTTTTTCAGCTCCATCAGCAGCAGCAGCGAAGGCGTTAAGGCGCGCACTGGGTCGGCTGCCCCATTTTCCCGGATCTTTCTTGGCTTCCTTTGAGAGGGCTTCCCCGGAAGGACAACACTTTGTTGAAACAATCAACAGTAATCATCCCGTCCAAGTTCGCCGTTTACTACCTGCGCCGCCTGTGGGATGGAAAATAAAGGAAGCCATCCTGTTGCTGTGCGCCCTCGCGCACGCCTTCGTTTAATCCTGCTGATCCTTGGGGAGGATCACTTCCTTCCTCGGGGGGCAATGCGTGCCCATTTTGTTCTCGCTTTCTTCGTCCTCCCTTTATGCTGCTCCACGCGCTGTGTTTTGTTGGCTCTATTTGATGCTTTTTCCCTTCGCAGGAGCAAACCCCCGTGGGGCAGATAGGTGGCAGCAAAACAATTTTCTGTCCACACACAGGCAGGAGGAAACCATCCTCGAAAAGGGGTGCATGGGCCACGCCGCCCCACCGGGAAACCCGGACCGGGCCGAGGGCGAAGAAAAACGACCCAAGTGAGAGATGAAAAACTCGCTCCTCCCAGTCACGGATTCAACCGGATAACGCACGCGGGACGCACCGATAACGAGATTGGGAAATGGTGATAAAAATAAAAAAGAAAAGGGCCGCCGGCCGCCGTGTGGGTGGTAAGTTCCAAAAACGACCGGCAACGCACACACAGAAACTCATCATCATCAACATGGGCCAGCTGGGAGTTGGAGATAATTATAATAGATTTGTCCGTGCACGTCGCAGCGCCGCCGTGGTGGAAATTCTTTTTTTATGATGCTACGAATGGTCTTTTTCCGGAGGGGAGTGACACCATTCGGGGTGTGTCTGTTGGGGTGGGGAGTTGTGGCCACCGGTAAACGAATCCTTTTGCTTGCTTCACTCCCCACGCCTGAAAATGATCAAATACGGTCGGGTCCAGGTCCCCGCGCCCGGCTTTGACAAGGGGGCTCCCGGTTCTCTGGAGAGCCATTTTGGGGGTTTGTAGCTTGGGGTTTTCATTTTTCTTCCCGGTTTTTTTTGGAAGGCCAATGGCCGATGGATAATGTCTTACTTTGGGCCCCACACACGCGCGCAGAGGCACGTGTGTGATTCTGGGCCGGCTGCCGGTAGTTGGTATGCCGACGGTGTTCCGGTGCTTCAGTTTGTAGTGAAGCGACAATGATGTATGCTTTTATGGTGGTTGATAAATAAAGTTGGCAGCAAATAATATTTCTGTTGTAACGGACTGAAGACTGCTGCTGAGGCTGCGCTGTATGTTTTGTGTTTTGAATAATTTAGCAGCATTTTATGAGCACCGTTTATGAGCAGGGAGCAGCCACAGCATGATGTTGTGAGCAACACAAAGACTGGAGAGGCCATGTCAATATGATGAATGCGAAACCCTGAATCCCTGTTTCTCTTTGGATTAACTTGTTTTGGGTGTGAAGTTAATTGTCAAGTTGATGTTTTAGTTTAGTTCATCCTCTTGTATCATCCAGCTAGCAAGATGCTGCCAGGCAAAAAAGAAGTCATTTCTCCATCGGATTTAGTTTAAGAATTCTTAGAGTTTAGGATCCGTAGCGTCCAAGTTCAGGAGAACAATCAACTGCTAAGGTTGCCGAATGAAATCGCTATGGATGGAACACAATGCTCTGTGTTTGATGGGATCGGAAGCGTTTAGTCTATTTTGAGCTACTCAATCCTGGCCGAAAGAGGACGCAATTGGAAGAGAGATAACAGAAAAATTTAGCTAACGATGTCTGTTCGTGGAAGACAACCCGATTTCGTAGATTGGATTTGGAAAATAAACTCCAACTTGACCTTGCCGATGTTCATATTCATCATTAGCCTGACCTCGAACTCCATCATTTGATTGCACTAAATTGAACTGAATTCCCTCTAAGCACATTTTCAGGATTTGCAGACCCAAATTGACCCACGGCTTCCCACTACCGAAGGAACACCAACGCCCGAACCCAAAACAGCCACCCGAATATGCTCGAAGATTACACAAAATTGGACAACCTCGGCGGGGTGCTTCCCGACGGAAAAAGACATCGCCCCAAATTGGCTAGACCGAGTGGCCAAATGGGCAAAATAATAGGACCCTACTTCAGGGCCACTTCATACCGCCGCGGCCGTTGGCATGACGAGAAATCGTATCTGATTAATGTTGCCTGCCGACGCTGCCTTCAGAACGCTGGGCCCAGCTTATTGATGGATTTGAATTGATGAGCCCAAGACGAGCGGGGGCTCCCTGGCGTCCCGGCGTGGCGGAACAAACACAACTCCACGCGCCACGCGACGCCAAACCGGATCGGATCAGAAATCCGTGATCAAAACATTGCCAAAATGCCTCACCCAAACCAGACCGTGGAACGTGGAGATAAGTGTATGCAAAACACTTCCTCAAACAGCACTAAATCCGCGGGCATCGAGATTCGTGGGGAGAGATACGGCCCAGGAAGCACCGTTCGAACATGAATTATTACCCTCCGGCGCCGGAGGCCGATTGAGAAATCCCGCCACCGCACCACGTTTTTTTCCTTTCGCGCAAACCATTTTCCAGCCCACCGCTTCACGATACCGTTCGTAGACGTAGATTTGCATAAGATTCGTTCTTCGATTTTCCTGCTCCGACCATCTGCATCTCTGCAGGAGCGTTCCGCGGCGCTGCGCCATCCGGATAGCTTCCGGTTTTTCTTCCACTTTCAAGATCAATTTGCAGCGAAACTGGCCAAAAGTTGAAGCTGAAGCGCGTTTAAGGCGGAAGGTGGCCACCGCGCGTACCGACCGCATTTTTAACATACCGTCGGCGAACCGTGCTTAACTTTATACATAAATTTCCGAAGATGAAGAAGATCTATTTCCGTGCTCCGTCTGTGTGTGTGTTGGCTATCTTTCTTTCCTGTTCGAAAAAAACTGCCCTTCGTTCTTGCGCACTCAAATATACTCAGCTTCTTCATTCCTTGAAGGTCCCGCTTTGGGGGCCCGCTCGGGAGCTGTTGAAACTTTTCCGAGCCAACCTCCATTATCCGGACAGACTTCGGCAGACACACGGGTTCCGGGAGCCTTTTTCTTTCCATTTTTTTCCTCGCCCTCACTTTTGACGAGTGCCCGAGCGTCAAGCAGGTGGCGAGCAAGTGTTTCGAGCACGTGCGGCCATCCTGCCGGGCCTTCAGGAGCCCGATGCCAGCGGCGGCCGATGAATTACATTCCCATGTTGAAATCAAACGCCGCGTTCCGATGCCTCCCTCGGGGATAAGCAAAGGGGCGGTGGCGGCGCTGGCGGGAGACGTGTGGAGGCCTCAAACTTTTCGGCGCCGAAGACTGATGGTCGTTCCCCGAAGGCTGCCGAGCCCTCGTCACTTTCGGCACTTACGACCCAGGAACCCAGAACCGGCACAGGAACCGGAAGTCGAGGAGCCTCAGCCAGGAACCGGGGGAAAACTTATGGCCCTCTCTGTCAGGCCCTGCCCGATCTGATCCATTTTGAAGTACACGGTGTGAAGTTGCGGTTCCGCGAAGGTGGGAAGATGCGTTGAAACTCGATATTGGTACTCAACGTGGCGGCGGTGGCGGTCCTTGAACGGTTGATTACCCAAATGAAGAGGTAAATCGATACCTCTTGACTGTCTCGAACGAAAGAGACAATCAACTTCGGTGAAGGAACCAGTTTTTTACCAGCGAGATTTGGATCCGAAAACATCCTAAAATTCGAAACTAAGTTTATTCCATTAACTCGTTTCAAAATATTCATAAGAAAAACATTGTATAAACTATTCAAGCCACTGACCGATCGGTCCCATAGCGCTATCCTTCGGCCGCTCAATCATTTAATTTTATTAGTACATCCAATCCGGGAAACTTTGTGACCAAATCTCCCTGGAGGCGACTCGCGTGGCGATATGATCTGCAGCAACGGCCCTCCTCGCCCAGGCCCGAGCCCAAGACAATCCGAGTCCAAGATATGCAAACTAATGCCGTAACTAGGTAATGCTAACGATGGGCTAAGACAACCCGAAACAAACTACTTCCGAGCCGACACAAAGGATACCCGAAGAGAGGGGGCCCGAAATTTTAAAGACGACCGAACAGAGAAAAACTCTCCGGCTGGGCTTCATCAATGTTACATAGACGGAAAGTTCCGGAACGGAGCAGGAAAACTTTGGCGCCTTTGGCACCGACCCGAATACTCCCGAAACCGTCCACCGAACCAACCAACCGGTTCTTAAGACTAACGGAAGCTGATTTTAAATTATTTAGATTTTAATCAACCGACAACCCCATCTTCCCCGGGAGGAAGATGTTCTGGTACCCCTCCGGGTTCGGTCTCACCTGGCGACACGTCACGTTTTAGTGCGTCCCGCTTTTCCGGACCGTTTTCCGGAACCCTCGCCATGTGTGAAGGAACCCGACGCACATGTGCCGGATGGTGAGGAGGAGTTTTAATAGGCATTAAAATTGCAACTTTCTTCACTGTTAGTTTTACTTAACCGGGCGCACCGGGGCGATAAGGACGTCGCCGGAGCTGATAGGGAGCTAGTTAAGCCTGGGAGATGCGTGGCGGTTCGAGCTCATCCGGGGAGGGTGCAGGAATTTGGAGTTTTCGTTTGTCTTGCTCGAATCGATGGGACACCTAGGGCCTCGGACAGCCTCCCCGGTTTCGGTGGTTTGCCTTTGTAATGAACTTTTAATAACAACATACAACTTCAGCATTCAGCTTCCTGGTTCCGGCTACCGGCCACCGGATACACGACGATCGTTTCGCATCTGGGCCAAAATATTATTAACGCCCGGCGGGTAATTTGTATAGTACCCAAGCCAGCCTCAATGGAAATCCATTACCCGCGGCCGGCCGGCCATCATCATGCGTCAACGTAATCACGGAAAGTAGTCTTTTGACCCCCGGGCCGGCCGACCGGGCGCTGAATAAGTTGCCTATCTGGCCGGTGACAGGCCTGGCCCGTTTTGTAACATGCCATTGAAGTAGGCTCGTTCAGCCGGACGAACGGACCCCTGTGCTGTGATGGACGCCCGCTTTTCAGTCGGGAAGACTTTCTTGTTCCCGGCGGAGGCCGGCGTCCACCATTATCGTCCGGGCCGGGCGCACTGTCCGAGCGCTTATCAACTGCCCAGCACGTGAATCGGCGTGGCTGAACCTCCATTGAAGGCCCGAGGGCTCCCATTGACAGCAACCGGCTTAACGGTGCGACACCGGCTGGCGGCCATTTTGGATCGCTTCCGGAGACCACAAGGAAATAAGGGACGACCACCACCGAATGAAGGTCACAGAGATTAAGGCTCGGGTTCGGGCCCGGCTGGCTAATCTTTTCCCCGTGCACAGTGAAGCGCCGCTATCACACTGCCCGCACCGCGGCCTTCTCTTCCCGGAGGCCGCTAATCAACAGATTCGGAAATAAGCGAGAAAATTGATGACATCTGGTAATGGTGCTGGTGTCCTCACATCTGCCGGTGAATGTTTCTGGGAAATAATTTGTGGCTCACAGTAACTGTCATTTTCTGGGGATGATTTTGGGGGGAAGCGTTTTCCGGGGATCGGGAGCAATAGATAAGAGTGACCACGTGACACACGATCGTGTTGTTTGGCCGCGTGGGCCAAACGAGGAGAGTAATTTGCTAAAAAGCCAGCCAACGGCCGGCAACATTATGCAAAAGACTTGGGGATTACATTTCTACCCGCCAACTCCGCTACCAACTGGGCCAATCTCAATTTCGATGTCGCCAGTTCGACTCGCGCGTGTCGCTGTGCTTCATTACTACTATCCTTTGATCCACATTGATTGACCGCCCGGCTGACAGCGCCAATTGTCAGCGCTGGTCAATCCACAATTAGGTTACCCGACTAGTCTAATTATGCGAGGGAATTGAATGTCTACGATTCGTTTCGACAGTCGCCGTCGGCGTCGTCGTCGTCGTCGGAGACTCTTCTCGTTGAGCCTCGTCAAACCTCGTTACACTCTAGGCAGACATGCGTTTGTTGGACCGAAATCGCGCTTCGGCATCGGAATGTGGCAGCCCAAGCGATTGCCAAGTCATCGAACGAGCCTAACGAACGGCGGTTCCTCGTTGGGCTCCGCAGAAAGATGAAGTATGCAGGCGAAGGTCCCGGAGGCGAAGAAAATTGAGCAACCGGAAAGATTGGATCGAATGCCAGCAAATCACGGTAATTGAATTACGCTGCCAACGCTGCTTTCGTCACCCGCCGTGGTGTGGTATTTGTTTGTCACCCAGGGCCCAGGGAAGGAACGTCTTGGCTGGTGGGATTAAATAGTTTTCTGACGATCCGAGCCAGGCTCTAGCGAGACGTGTGTGTGCATGGTGGCAACTGTCGGAAAGTGGATTTTCCTGTTCTGTGCCATTTAATTGAAGAATCTGCACGGCAAATCAAACGGTGTGTCGGGCGGGACCTAACGGGTGCCGACAACCCATCTGGTCGATCCCTCATGGGCACCTGAGAGTAAATCGGTTTGAATTTGTACGTGGTCTGCTCGAAAACAACCCGAATTATACTGAATTTTATGTTACGTTGTGTGGGATCCTCCCTCCGCGGATGGGTGCGAGAGCTGAGCTATTCGTATTCACAGGACGAATACAGGACGTATTCACTGTCCGGTTTTACAAAACTACGCTGTGCAAAATTTCACGCGGATTGGTTCAGTAGTTTTCGAGAAATAGCGGAACAAACGAAGGACATTTAGAGAGAATTTTTGAAAATATCCCTAAAAATCTGAAACTTAAAAAATCCGTAAACTCCGAAAATTTGAAATTTGACTAGGGGAGCAGGAGCGACTAGTAGGTAGCACCAGTGACTTGCATGCAATATTGCACGCAACATTTAGTTTCCAAAACTTGTACACAATACACAAAGGAACTGAACAAGATCACATAAAATGATTTTTTGAAATGCTTCAAGGATTCGTAAAAACACTGACACAAAGGTGTAATATCTGATGCGGATTACTTGAAAGGGAATTAGGAATAAATAAATAAATGAATGAATGAATGAATGAATTAATTAATAAATAAATAATGTTTTAAAAAACACAATATTCCGGATACATTTTAAACAGACCATTAACTTAACTTAACTTTAGTAACATACCCGGAAATGAATCCACACTGAACTCTGAGCACGGTGCATTGGAATTTCCTCTACCGATTACGATTTTTCGCATTGTTCGGAGTAAGTACACGCGCGGAACGCAAACTGACATTCCAAATGATTGACGTCGCAACGCGCCCATACGCTGTTAGTTTCAATTACAATCCTCCCCAACCGGGATCGGGGGAAAAAAAAGGAAACATCCTCCAATCCGGGAGGCAATCCGAGCATTCCGATTGAATTATTTGATGGACGATGAGCGATTCACTTTATGAATATTGGCATCGCGCGCTGTCACAACCGCAACCGAAGATGGATGGCACCGTAGACACCTTTTGATATTGATACGACACGTGTAAATGCAACCCCCTGCAACGCCCGCGAGGCTCGGCCCGGACCGATCGACCGATCGAATTCAGGCCGATTCAGGCCGTCGGGGCGGAAAGCTGAGGGCCCCCCGAGCCCATAAACGTTAAATATTGCATTTTGCAATCGGGACCCGCTTTCGCGTGACGCCGTTCGCGCGCGCGTAGGATGTGCAGTATAAAGATGTATCATAAATATTAATAAATGAATAGAACATCGGCCGTTCGGTGTTCGGTGGAGGATCCTTTTTTTCCGTTTGCCGTGCTCTTCGAGGAATCACTTTGAGGCGGCCAATAATCGCGCACACGCGGATTGGCGAAAGAAGTGTTGCATTTTGCAGTTGGCGCGCTTGGGAAGTGTTTCGAGTCTCCGAGGAAGTATGCAAATTGGAACGCGACTTGTGGTGTGCGACGACAACCACGAACCGTATGCCACTTTTTCACACTTCGCAGCCGATCGCCGCCGCCGGCAGGCCAGGCTAGGAATCGATTTGCATATTTATTGTGGCCTATCTCTCGCTCTCTCTCATTCGTGGCCGAAGCCCGAAGCCATGCACGGTAACGATCGGCACCAGTGTCGTGGCCGGTGTTGGTTGGCGCTTAACAACTTAACAGCGCAGCCTTCAATCCCCGGACTACAAGACGCCAATCGGAAACGACGATGACTTCACATGCTAATCGCTCCGGCGCCGGCCGGTGTTGGGGAAACGATGGAAAACGATTTTCGCGCTTCGCCCTCGCCTTCGCCTCCCGATGGTAAATCGTTGCATATAAATGCAGATGGAGGGCCGTTGGAGTTTTGTGGATCATTTTCTTGCGCGCGGCAAATAAATAATCATTATTTATAATACCACCACCATTAGGCGTAGGATGGCATAAAATAATCATAAAAACGGCCTGCGAAAGGCGACCGGCGACAAGTGAAAACTAAATCGCTTTACGACTTACCGGTATGACTCAATTAAAGGTCCGCGGATCCTCTGGAAGGTGACAAAAATGGGAATTCGTTGCATCCGCGGTGCAACGTGGCATTGGGTTTTTGGCACGATAATGGCACAATTTATGGTACACACAACGCGCACACCGCACCATCTCCCATCGCCCCTAAATGGCCCGAAAAGCTTAGCTCGCGGGCATTTGCCCGCGCATTAACATATTATCTGGCCCGTGGGCCAATGCGCGCGCGCCACATATAAATCATATTGATTTTAGGCGTGCATCACGCGCGCGTGCATAAATGCAGCCAATTGTTTCGGGGGTAAATAATTGGAAGGAATATGTAGATTTTGTCCCGTCCCGCCTAATGGTTGTGTCTCAATTAGGTGCTCCGGTGTGTGTAGATCGGAAAATTTTCCATTCATCCCACTTCAGCTCCGAGAAGTGCTTTCTCGCTCGGGGTCGGGGCCGTGGTCCTTAAAGTATGACCGATTGCTGGCGAATTTATTCTAGAATATTTCCACCGAAAAGTGGAAACAATTTGCCATAAATCATCGCATCGCACCGTGCATCGACCCGGCGGGCTCCACTCGAAAATGGCTCCATTTAAAATAATATCGTAGCAACACGTACCACCGGCCCCGGTATGGCTAATTTATGCTCCAGCAATCCCCCGGAACCATCCAATCGGGTGACATTTGATGCATGAGACCATTTTCGCCTCCGGCGGCACATGCTCTCCGCGCGACTGATTTATGGCCACACCGAGCCGAACCGAGCGGTGCAAAGCGACCTTTTTTCTGCTCAATGGAAAGAATAAAAAGCAAACTGGAGCCCAAGTCGGAAAGGTTCCGCTCGTCTCAAAAATCTCGAAAAACGGTCACTCCGACCCACTGCGGTGCACTGCGAGAAGATGGCCGCAGGAGCATCCTTTGCCGGCCGGGGCGGAGGTACCTAAACGTTTGCATTACGATAAAAGCTTATGCGGTTCATTCGATCACGTCCCGCCATAAAGAAGGGGGGCCCGTGTGCGCCCGTGTTCTGTTGTATCGGTGGGCCACCTGGCCCACGGACAGCCCACGGCCACCATTCGGAGCCTCGCGCTTCCCCGCGCTTGTGCTCTGTTTGTAACTCTTGTAGTTGGAACCCATTTTTCTTGCATTTTCCGTGCCGCAGGGACTCAGGTTTTTCACTCTCTCTCTCTCTGTCCCCCTCGAGATATGCACCCGGAGACCCCGGACCGGACCCCGCAGAATTACCGAGTTGGATTCCGAGTTGCGTCTCGAGGCGCTTCGTGTTTCGCAATCCAAATGGCTCTCGGTTTGCATACCGGCGGCGGAGTGTGTGCCATTTTGTGTGTCGGGGCGCAAAATATGGCACAGATTTGATAAGCAATTTATTTTTCGAAGCCACACCCGCCTTAAATGCGCAGGTGAGCTGTGGGCCGCACTTACTATCTTCTAGTTTTTAAAACGATCATAATTCATGTGAGGTTTGCCCGCCAGAAACCTCTGTCTTAAATTCCGACACCGCTGCCAGCCGTCTTACAAAAGTGACAGTTTCATTCCGCCACCTTTCCCACGGTCGCCGGCCAGCTTGCCGCCGAGGCCGAAGGGGGGAAAAAATTGGGGTGAAAAATCGCATGTTCCCGATGTCGATATTTGCAGCTGACAATCTGCCGGAGAAATGATGAATGGCTTCGTCGCGCGTCTCGCTTCACAACTCAATCCACTCGATGAAGATCTCGAGCCGAAGCACGGGTTTTTGAGCTGTGGTCCGCCGTTGTCAACGTTGTCAACCAACGTTGTTTCTTGTTCTTCTTTCCCCGTTCTTAGCCGTCCTCTTCACAAACCGGGCGCGACCGTGATTTTTTCGCGACGGAACGGAACAACAACCGCTGGGATCCTGGGACTGGACGCGAACGGAAACATTTCGCAAATTGGAACAAATTAATGGCTAACACCGGGAGCACCGGTTGACATTCACGCGCGATAGGTTTTTTGCGTGACTTCACGCGCTCGCGTCCTAATTTGGTCCGATCTTCATTTGGTTTCAATTTATATTAATTCGTTACAAGCTGCTCGCATGCGAGTGATTAACTAACGAATAAATGGCCTCTTTCAGCGATCGGGTGATCAACATTTCAAAACAACCTAAAATTCCTCGGCCTCAACTTCCGTTTCTCGTTTTTTCTTAAATTTAACCTCTTCTGACACGCGGCAGGTGGCCAACGGCACGGGAACATTGCCATTGCCTTCCCATTTTTATTTCGTTGGCCCGTCGGCTTTTGCAACATACTCGCGCCCTCTTGTTAACAAATCGCATTCTAACCTACGCACGCTCCGGTAAAGTAATGGCCCCGTTCGGTGCCGGCCCGTCCGTCGGTCCGTTGGTCCGTGTTCTCGTTTTGTAACATCGAAATCGGACAAAGCACCGGATCGCAAATCCGGATCAGCGGTGGCCGCACACCGCCAACAACATCACTCTTTTCCGTCGCGCAAAATGCCTTCACCAACGACGACGACGACGCCGGAGTTGTTCCGAAGACGCGCCGGAAGATTGATGGTCGGCCCGGTTGCATACCGAGCGTTGTTTCTTTGCGAAGCAAAGCATACGCAAGATTTATTTAAGCGCCTTTTGCGTCCGGCCACACGATGTAGCGGCTCGATTAAAATAATTGCATTCATTAAACTAACCCGCCCGGGCGCGCCAGGTTTGGCAGGCAGGACGGAACGTGTGTATGACGAACGGGCGCCCGGGAATCGCTGGGAAGATGGGACCCGGTTCGGGAACAGGTTTTGAGGCTCCTTGAGATGCAGTGCGGTAGGATATAAAGTTATTAACTTCTTAAGCTGCCATTCGACAGGCCCGTCGACTCTGAAGGCTGTCAGTGGAAGAAAAAAAAATCCGCAACATTGTACCGAGCCGAACCCGAAAGGTATGATTAATTTTGTGGTGCGTAATTGAATTTCATGCAGTCCTTCCAGAAATTACGACAATTTGCGTGGCCAACCCACGCGCATCATCCGGGCCGGCCGGCCGGTTGCGCGGTTGCGGGTTTCTTAATTGTTTTCCTGCACATTCCTGCCAAACGTTGTTAAACGAAATAAAATAAGCAAAACGCACGCGGCAACGCGGCTTGAGAGCGTGAGACACCGCGATGAGCCGGCGATGTTGTCGCAACGATTAATCATACGCATCGGTTATTTATTGAGAGTCCGGGACGGGGCGAACCGAGCCGGGTTAAATTCAGGTGGGCGGATATTCGACGATGGCCGTTCTTGTGTTTCTTGCTTCCCGACATGCTCTTTCTTCTGCGGTTCGCGGTTGTTTTGGGTTGACATGCAAATTCGTTCATCGAAGTCGGAGCTAATTTATAAAATTGAATGAAAGTTACTACAAGAAACTCGTAACTTGAGATGCTCTTTAAGAAAAGAGTGTACAATAAATATTCGAGAGGGTCACATGTCTCTAGCCAGGACCAGCAAACTATCCATTTTAATACATCACGAAGATTGGTCACCGAACACACCGAACACAGTGTCTTTCGCCACTCCCACGGGACAACCCCAAGATCCATTCCTCCACCCATCACGGGCTTGGCACGGAACACCTCACCGCGTCATGCGTCACGGACGGACAAACGACGCATGTTTGCGAGGATGAGCCCGACCAAACCGGCACAATAATTGTCAATCATCTATTTTTAATGAAGTCGTTTATGTTTATGCGCAGCACCGAGTGAAATATTAATGAAGTTCTATTCTTTTCGCTCGCCACTTCTCGGCCCCGTCACAGGCGTGTCCGCCGTGTATTAGCCCCATCTTCACACCGTTACCGCGTCGCTCGGTCGTTCGGTCGGTTGGGTACGTTTGATGTTACGCCAAACCTTGCCGCCGATGCCGTCTGTTTGTCGGTCTTTTTTACGACCCTTTTTCCTCGGGCCTGGCCCCGGTTGGGGCAACTGCGTCAACCACACGTCTGCAACATACTTGTTGTCACTCTAACAAGGGCCCGATCGATGGGGAGTTGTTGCCGAGCACCGAACCGAAAAAAAACCTGCGCGTTGCAACGACGGCGGCGTTTCGTTTTCTTTAACATGCACCTTTCTCGATTTTATGATCGATGATCTTGGCACCAGAACCAGGGTGCCTGGTCCGGTCGGTCGGTGTCCGAAAATAAAAAACCACGAACTCGGCATTTTGACTGTCCCTAATCTTCAAACTAGCCACGGGCACGGGTAGTACCAAAATAATTTACATCCGACCGGCAAGTGGCCCCACAACGGGATCAGCTTCCGAACTAATTGGGTTTAAATTGGATCCGTAAATCATGCAAGTGCGTGCGCGATGGTTCTTATGAGTTACGAGGCCTGTTTATGGCCGTGTGTTGTTGGTTAAGACGTTTCTGGGAAGTTATCGCATCCCGCGGGGTCTTAAGAAAAGCGACTAAGCTAGCGGTTCGTGCCATTTGCTCCCTGGCGGGGCTTACAAATTAGCTGCACCGCCGGCAGAGCTCGAATCGCTCCAAAGTTATTGCCACCACGTTTGTCCCCAAATTGGTGGCATGATTTATGCTGGAATGGGTGCATCAAAGCGAATGTCGCAGGTTGATCTAAACCCACCTAAAACATAATGCGACTTCTTTCGAATAAGAACCAAAAATAAATATTACTTACGCCGTTTGAAGATTTATTGATGTAACTCTGCTTCATAAAAGTCCCGAGGTTCATCAGCTAAACGCAAACACAATCAGAAACGACTGAATCCTTTAAAAATACCGGCTAAGCACTAACGAGTTGTATACTCACCGTTTGATTGCGCTCCAGAGTCCTGGGGGGGCAGCAGCAGAAGTTTGGAAAATTTGTCGCCAACTCCCTGGTGGTCGGTCCCGGTTCGATCGTGTCCGTTCCGGGCGTCTCCAATTGTGCCATTAATCACGGCTTCAATTACCTAGAATAAGCGCGTTGAGACTGTGGATTTTAATTAACATCGTTTCCACGAAGAAAGATTCGAGTGGCAAGATTTCAGACAACGACCAGCGACACCGGCACAACCATGCTTGGCCACCGGCTTTGGCCACCGGCGCCACTCGATCCTGACTAACGACAATTGTCTAGCTGTTCCAACAATTCCATCTCCATCACCCCGGCTAGCAGCGGGCCAGCAGGACATCATTCGAGTTAATGTACTGTCGCACCCACTGGCGGGAGCAAAAGACCGCCGGGCGAACGACGTTCGGCAAATCTGGGCCCCCGGATCTGTCCACCGTCTCCAGCGGGCACCTGTTGTTTCGGATCAGGCTCATTTCCGGGGATCGGTTCCGGTGACGACCACACACCGTCAGACCAGGTCCTGGGGCAAAGTCCTCGAAGCAATCGATAGCAATCGACCTCGGTCCAACGGAAGGAACCGTACGGTACAATCCAATAAAATTATCTCGCCATAATAAATTAGCCCAGATAAATTGCTCCATTCGCAGCCTCACCTCACAGAGCGGGGAGGGTGCCCAGGAACCAGCACCCGGTCCTGGCGCAGACGGGGGGCAATGAGTGCAATGAGCCACACCATTAACCTGGCTTCCGGCAGCCGGCACCCGGAAGTCGAGAGATCGAAACCAAACAAATCGATCTCATTTGAATCCCGGCGAGCCGATGGGATTGGGAAAGTTTTAAAATAGGATTTTCCATTGATTAATTTTGCCCAGTCGCCCGGTCGGATGCAAAAGGATGCGTTCCGCTTCCGAAAGCAGTGGCTCACTTGGGGAGCGGATTGTTTCTTAACTTTAACACCAGCAAAGGGTGGTGGCCCGGACTGGATTGAAATGATTTCCCACTTCCTGCCGGTCGGTTCCTATCGGAGTTGCGTTTGGAGCGAAATGGAGCCCGGGTTCCGCCGAGGCCGGAGTTTCTGGGATACCGATAAGCGTCCCGGTGCGCATGAGGATCAACTTTCTCCGACGGTGGCGCCCCCGAACCGCTAAATGATTTATGCCTCTGCGGTCGAAAAGTAATGCTATGATAATTTTTCCAACCGACTCAACCGGCCACCACTCGGAATCCTTATTCGATTGGCCCCCGGGCGTGGCAGTGCACCACCCGGGAGCATCGGCAGTCTGCAACACCACATCACACCAACCAACCAGATGTGGCCGGCGGCGAATGGGGAAACAATTGCATAATTGTACAATGATTAAAGTTTGTGCTCCTTGGGCGCCATATGTGGTTCTATGTGTTGGGAACAGTCAAAGTTTGGCCATTTGTTTGCTTTTGGGTGCAAGTTTTTAGATTAATTGCGATTACACTAAGGTGCATTCTAGGACACGACGACTAGACAAAGCTAGTCCGATTACAAATTATTATTAAACACTCGTTTCGAATCAACATCGAATAATCAAATAACTTTAAAGAAGTACCCCATGAAAAGTCCTAATAATGTCACTTAAAACGTTCACAGGATTCAATTATTCTTCGAAGCCATCGAATAAATAACTTCGTTAAAGGATAAAAATTCAATATGGAACAGTTTCATTCAATATCCTGTTAGTGCCACACACACACACACTGTGCAAAAATAGAGATAGTGAAACCAAATCGCCCCTCGAAAGGACATACAACCCCGTAAAAGCCGTGTATAAGGATCCACTCGAGCACACCAATAAATATCAATATCAAACCATATTGGATAACAAGCCATTACTCGCCGACCAATAAAGTAACGGCTCGAACGCCGAGTGCCAGTGCCCTTGTTCCTGCCCTTCCTGCCAAGATGATACATCATCCGACCCGGCCGCAGCCGACATTAATGCTCCCTCTCACCGGTGCAACCGCAGAACACCGTGCCGTTCTTCCGGAATCCTCCAGGGAAGCATAACCCGGGTCCGCCTGAAAGAGAAGCACATGCAAATCCTTCGCCGAGCAAAAAGTTGACAAAAAGGAGGAAAGCGTAGAGCCGTGAGCCACACGCCGGAAGAAAAAAGTCCTATATATAATTATAATAAATAACCTCAACATGCACTTACGGTGCAGCGCCCTCCGTGAGAGGGCGCTCCCAATTGAGCGCGCACCGGCCCGAGAAGGGTAAGAAGGTTCTTCCCGAGGTTCCCATTCCGTTCCGTTCTGCCCCACAAGCCAGGTTCGGGACCGGGTCCTTTCCAGGAAAGTTTTACTCTCCGTTACCGTTAGGAACCACAGGCGAGGTCCCCAAGAGTGTGTGTGTGGACTTGTCGTCGTCGACGGGCTGCAGTAAAGTTGTGTTTTTCTGTCCACATTATGGCGACAGGCTCTACCGGGCGAGTTTCTGTGGAACCACTGTGGACATCCTTGAGCACTAGTGTACTAGCCGGGCCCAAAAGGATCAGCCCCGCAGTGGGCTGCACGTTAAACTTAGCCCCCGTTACCATGGCGACGCTTGTCGACACCGAGATTGGCTACTGGGACCTGTTCTTCTTTGGTCCACTCTCGTTTGTCGGCGGAGAGCTTCTTGGTGCAGCTCCCTGGATGGTGTCGATTTCGGGCAGTTTTATTTCCGGAAAAAAAATCGAGGGAGAACAACTTTTGCAACGGAGTTTTTACTGCCAAAGCCCGGAGCCACTGCGGGGCCATGCCACAAAAGTTCCACAAAAGCTGGGCTGTGCTGGGCTGGGCTGGGAATTTTTTGTGCAAAGAAACATGCAGAAGTTCATCAAATTTGCTGGCATGCGCTGCTGGGTGGAAGTAGAAGAATAATGAAAAAATGGCCGACTAAAGGCTGACTGCTCCAAGAAGTTGCACGACCGCCGCAGAGGGCTTTCTTGAGTGTCACGGAGCACTAGATATGCAAAGTGGTAACTCGTTCAGAGTGCAGCTTTTCTCACACGCGCGCTTGGGGCCAGCACCTTTTATGATGCCCGCCGCTACCAAGCAAATTAGTTTTGGCTGTTTTTTTTCCGAGAGATTCGATTTGGAAGTGTAAAACCGCGAAGCCAGCGGCTGGCAATCGGTTTGTGAAGAGAAACGGATGAATTAAAAAGACAGTGGCATTTCAGAAAACTCTCAATTAAACCATGTTGGATCGTGCTGTAAATTATAAATAGAAATACTTCGCCCGTTTGTCGTTGTCTGGCCCAGCATACACATTACAAGCATGATCCCACATGACGCAGGTTAAGTGCAGCTCGTCATCCTGGCAGTGCACCTTCTCGACTAGGTCTGCCAGTGCACATTGGTTCCAAGTTAAAAGCATCTCCACAACAACAATGCTTTTTATCCTCTGTTGAGCTCACCTGAAACTCCATTCCTCCACCTATAAGACGCCACTCGTTGCTGCAGCATCGTAGCGATGGAAGTTAAGTTTCTTGAAGCGTTTTTTTTTCCTCCTTCTTAACTTTATTATTTGGAGCTACCTACCACCCAGGGGGCCCAACACAATCGTCTGTCTCGACGGTGCGCCAGACGACGGGCGGGTTGTGTACGACATGCATGGATAATGTTTACCGTCCGCCGTCGATTGCGCTTCATGCTCTCGTGACAAGTCAGCGCACTGCACAATGCTGCTCCTTCTCGACTTTAAAACACGTCTCCACACACGGAGCTCTGTCTCCGGACGTCGTCGCTTCACCCAACACGTGATGTGTCCCGCCGTCCCGGCTCCGGCTCGTAATTGTGTTGCTTTTGGCAAGACAAAATTTACCACTTAAGATTTTACCACCCCGCAGCGGGTTCAACAACGGGTTGTGTCGACTCGCAGGAATGTCAATTTCAATTTGCATCTGAACAGACCCACATTCGGGCTCAACCTCAACGACTCACGACTGCTGCTCGAGGCAATCGGTTGGGACGGTTTAGTTGTTTTTTTCTCATTTGTAATTTCGCCGGGACCCCCCCGGAGAAGGGAGCGAAACATTCCTAGTTATCTGTTTTATGATTGTTCGTGAAAGAATGTACACTCAAGATGATCCTAACGAGGCTCATGATTGACTACCCCGAACCTTATTGTGACCCGTTTTTTCTGTTTTCAGAAACGGAGCATAAGGTCCTTTGCCTGTGATGCAGACTTCCACACTAATGACGTATGCTTCGGAGCGTTTCTGCAAATCAACGGTTACACAATTTAGTTCAAAGAACGGTAAACACCCGAGCTCCAAGAATTCGCTTTTTGCACAAAAGAAATGTGAATCATACTTCCGTTCCGAGCTCAACTTTCTGCGTGCCCGATAAGAGCTCCTTGTTCAAGTTCGGCTTCCAGAGAGATTGGCCGCGTGACACGTTCCCCGGTTTTATTACTTCCCGCGAAGTCCCGGACGTAACGCACAATTTCCACCATCTTGGCTCGGGCGTCCCGTCCCGGAAAAGTTTCGCTATCCAAGGCCACCATTAGAGAAAAGAGTTCTTTGGCGGAAACTTTGGCGGGTTTTGGTGTAAATTTTTGCTCCAAAGCAAAACTCGATTGCATTTGCCGCGTGTTTCTTACCGGGGCAGTCCGGTAACCAGCAGAGGAAAGAAAAATGGCCACGGAACGCGTTACACACAGAAAACTTCACACCCGTTGACGGGAAAGGCAAACAAACAAAAAAAAACGAGTCGAAGAAAGCCCTCGCTTAAGCGAGAACCACTCGTCCTGGCCGTTTGGACTAAATTTTGTTGAAAATTCGTTCCGTTCCGTTCCAGGAAAGCAACGGGATAAAAAAGGTAGTTTCGTAATTTACTGCCATCGGAAAACCTGTCAGCGGCAGGTCGTGAAGGGTCCCGGTGCCCGGTACTTTCGATTTAAACTTTTTGATTCAAAACAGAACTTCACAAGTACAGCTCCCGGCCAGAATCGCATCAATCCGGCGACAAACGAAGGAGAACGATTGTGTGTGGGCCACGCTGGGCAGCATTGTTGGGATTTATGCTGGTGCCCGGAACGAAGAATTTATTTTCCCAAAACATTCCTCTCAAAGCGAAAATAGAGGTAGCCACCTATTCAAGCGACACACGATCGAATGGCGATGCTCAAACGTTAAGACATCCGAACGCCCGAACCATTTGCCGGCCGAACACACAATAATTATTAATCACACCTCGAAAAAGGATGCTCCATTTTACGCCGCTTTTAGTCCCCCGGCGGGCTTAATGGTGCTTTATGACTTAAATTGTTAATAATGTTTCAACCACGTGCTGCAAAATTAATCATGATTGTTCGGGTTTCACCCACCCACACACACACCGAATGCATCATTAGCATTAACGCCAACGCCCAAAAGTCCGCGCAGCTCAAAAGTCACGCG
Organism: Anopheles cruzii; assembly: GCF_943734635.1. Lineage (NCBI taxonomy): Eukaryota > Metazoa > Arthropoda > Insecta > Diptera > Culicidae > Anopheles > Anopheles cruzii. The sequence goes on from NC_069144.1 coordinate 5,326,509, forward strand.
GCTAAGCGTTCTCTGCATAATTGCGCCCCAAAACGGTGTATCGAACATTTATCTCCGCGGAATGGCGCGTCGCGAATGAATATCTAATAACCCGGTCCCGGTCTGATTTGGTGGGCCTCCCAAAAACGCGCGCGCACATTATTATTGTTTCGCGAATAAATAATTCATAATAATGCCCGTGGAACCGCACCGCACAAAACTGCATCCGCAGTCCTCTCTGCAGTCTCTGCAGTGACTCGTGCGACCCAAAAAAAATGGCGCGTCCTTCTCGAAAGGACCCCCGGCGGTGGTGGGGTAATGCTCCACCATTAATCATCGCACCACCATCCAACCTGCTGCTGCACCACTCACGGGGCCACGGGGGCCCCACTAACCTGGTGCTAATTTAAATATTCATAAATGCGCCGTCGACCAAAAATGGGTCCAATCTCGCATCGGGCGCATCTTCGCTTTTTCCCGTGGGCCCCTAAAAGCTTTGTGGGTTCCAGCGAAACGAACCCTGGGACAGCTTTCAGACAACCCAATCCCGAGAGCGAGAGGTCGACTCGACTTTCGGACGGTTGGCTACCAATTTAGCGATCGCGGTAATGGACTCACCGGATTAAAGTGCAGTCGATTAGCAGACGCGGTGGATATGGTGAAATAAATTAAACCCCCGGGCCGGTGAAAGGAATTGGCCCGCATTATTTCATCTCCCGAAAAACGGGGAACCCATCCCACGTCCCCGAGACCGAGGTCCCAGAATATGGCCCGATAAGACGTTCAGCAGCCACGCATAAAACGATTGTAATTAGCACGTAAAATCGGCCATTTGGCTTGCGAAGGTTGCGCCGATAGCGTGCCGGCGGCTGGACACACGTTCAACTATCTTAAAGGTGTCCGTTTCCGGGCCAAACAAGCCGCACCCAAAACACGACTCTCGAAACTCAGCCGATGCCGGGTGGGTGTCATCGGACACCGGAGAAAAAAGGTAAAACAAACACCGGACATGAGCTGGCATTGGCCAGTCGGGGGGCGGGCGACCTGGGGCTTAATTTATCGCCCCGCCCGACGGACGGACCACGGACCTGTCGATACTCTTCCGATTTGTCATTTATTTATTGTCCCAGATTTGTGCTACACACGAAAGGCATTAACAGGCGGCCCGCCGGCGCTTGTAGGCGTTTTTGTAGACGCTTTCCAGTTCCAGGTCTCGGCCCCGTTTCTTGGCAGCCTCGTGGTCCTCGTGCATCGCCCCGGATTAGGTCCACCGTGCTCGCGAGCGACCGGCCGTTAATCGTTGAGCTGAAACTGTCACACGTCGTCCGAAAAATGCATCTCACACCAACCAGCGGCTGACAAAAGATTGATGTCGATATCGAAAAGGGTGACGAAATAGCATTTTTTAGCCTAACAAATGTCTCACAGTCGCGTGGATTTTTGCGTGGTAAAAAATCCCGCTAGCGGCACTTTACGAAACCGCCTCCGCTAAGCCCTACCTCGCAGTCGCTCCCTAATCTTAAGCCTTTACTTTGTGCCCTCCGCGCGAGAGCAGGCAGACTTCGTTCGAATGACTTAATTCCAATGCGACTTTGAGACACAGTTTTGAGCCAGCCCAGTGCTGTGCGCGTCCACGGAAAGCGGATTAAAGCGCGACCCGCCGCTGATTGTGGCCAGAGCCACACGGCATTTATTTTGTTTAATGCCCTACACGATCATAACACCGAACCTCGGCTAGAAACGCGTCTTAGAGGCGCGGCAAGGCGCTTGCGTGCGCTGCATCGTTTGCGCTGCACTTAAATGGGATTATTTTTTATTGTCCACGACCACCGTGTTTCGAGGGCCCAGGACGCACGACGAACCGCGCCGACGAAGCAGGCTGGCAAACGATTATTGGCAACATGCAAATGTTTTTACGTAATTGTAGCAATAGCTTACACCTTCGCCTCGACGCGATCCTTGCGGGTGCGGGTGTCCATTGCACCCAGGTTGCGGTTTTTTTATTGACTTACGGACATTGTGCAGCTGGTCCGCCCGGGGAGGGAGGACCCAGCAGGGGTTCAATAAAATGGTCCACTTTACGCGCCGCAATGGCAAATGCGGTTATTTATGCGTTACAGTTCTTACAGTTCTCGGTTCTTAGCGAGCGGCTCGAGATGGAGGTGTCTTTGCGCTCGACGCGCCTTGCCGTACAGTTACACGCTCTCTTCTGCAAATGGTGGCGGACTTTGTGGCACATTCTAACGTGTTGCACTTCACTCGGGGCCGGGCGATGTCAACTTCAAGGCTAAAGCAGGTAAGCAGGTTAATTTAAGGTTGCAAAAATGAGCAAATGGAACGCATCGATTCACAAGACTTAAGTCTCGAGCAGTCACTTACTAGGGCTCAACATCAATCCACCACTCTAATAGTAAATCAATCAAAGGACCAAAATGTAGCTTCAGATTCGGCAAAATGTTTTGTGCAGAGAAACGACAGAGTTTGCTAAATGATTCGATAATTTTTCACACGTCCCTGTCCCACAATAAAAGCAGTCATCTAAAGAGTTCACTAAAGCGCGACGTGCTAATTGCAAACCAACTACCAGCTAAATGTTATACCCCGAAAAGCATACGTTTTCTGGGGGCAAAAGTCCTGGGACTTCCCCTTTTAATACTGGTGCATGTATTGCACCGGCGTCACAGCATGTGCTAGTTGCGTTACGTCCCAAAGTTAGTGTCCCAAACAGTACATGACGAAAACAAACGGGTTAAAATGTAAAAAGGCTTCCCACGACGCCGCCGGCCAGACGGCATGGAACAGCCAAACACCCCAAACGTGCAAACGAAATGTGAACCACATCCGATAAGGCAGCCCCGAAAATGTCTCCGCCAAGCGATGAGTAAATGAAAAAGTTAAATCCTCTCTCGACTCCCGAGACCGGATCCCGTGCCGTGGGCCATAGAAGGCTGCTGCAGCAGCAGCGGCAGTCCTCGGCAAAACTTCCGACAAAACCAATACACACACACACGGCACGGCACGGAAGAAGCTAGAGAGAACAATCGGCTCCCGATCGCACCCAAGTTTTGCATGCACCGTTGCAACGATTTTGCCGGCATTAAATAATGTCATCCCAAAAACGGGGGGAGTTTATTTGTGTATCTGATTGAAAATTAGATACAGCCGGGCGCACGTACGCCCAGGAGGACGACTGCAGAGGGCTGCAACTGCATCGGCCGTGTGGTCATGCCATGCACCGAGAGTTGCACTTGCTTACGGGCCCCCAAGCCCTCGAGCCGGCGATCGATCTCCACTCTCTCGGGCCGGGCTCCGTTCTTGGCGAGCTCGAAGCAAAACTATCCCGAAATGGAGCACCGGACTGGAGGCGGGTGAAGGAGTTTTTATCTTGTCGCCTGTCGGTTGGGGAAGCATAAAAACTGATGCTTCTGGTTGCTGCCCGTTTCGGAGGACACTGGAAGGCCGCCGGAGCCGCCGGCCACTGGAGAGAGTTTCTCGGAAGAACTTGACAGTGCGCAAACAGTGAACGGTGCAACAGTGGTAATAGGGCAGGATAGAATTATAAGTTCCTCACAACATTGTTCGGTCGATAGTTCGGTGCAACGGGTATTTGTTTAACGGAATCGCTCCGGAACGGAATATCTGGTTTTGCGCTCAATGATTATCAGTACATCGTTTCGTAACTGCGTGCTTTATGTTTGTTTAATTTCAATTATTTTTTTACTGCCGTAACTTCTTTGAATAAAATAAGAATTATAGGACTGAAAATTTAAATTTAATTAAACGAGTTTAAGAACAAAGATATAAATAAATGTAAACTCGCGCCGAAATTTAATGCCGAAAGCAAATGACTACGATAGAAATTCCAAATAGAATTTCTCATTACTCTACTATTTGAAATGCAAGAAAGTGATGCGATATTCTTGCCGGCCACTGTCAACACAGCTTCGGTAGTTCCGCGCAGGTTTGCTCCCAATTTGCGCACATTTTTTCCTTCGAAACCCCTTTGCCATTGCGCGGTTCAAGTGGAGAGTTCACCGAGTGGAGAGCAGAACTTCTTCTTCTGGGCCGGGCAACTGGGGGCCCGGGCGAAGAATCAACTGTAACGGGCAGGCACCCCGGACGGCCGCAACGACACACCATCATCGGGGGGGGCTGGTTCTTAAACGTATGTGCATACATAATGCTCGATAATCAGTGGAGCATGCCTTAGCCGGAGACTCCCAACCACTCCGGCGGCTCCGGCTACGGCGAGTCAAGTCCGGCCGGCACGCCGGTGTCCACTGTCCCGCGGCTCTGTCCTCGCGGCAGCTAGGGCTGTCCGGCGGGAGTCGCCGGCAAAGTCCGAAGACGGTGGCCCGCGCGAGTTCCACCCGCCGCACATATCATGCAATTAATGTATGTGCATTTAAATCAGCATAATCTTTTTTTATTGCCGGTCATGCTGGGCTTGGCCTCAGACCCGGCCCGCGGCAGGGTTAACCGGGGCAGAGAGTAAGCCGGGAAGCAAACAGGGCCTCCAAGAAGGCCGTAGTCGCGGCGCGAAATGGGCTTCACGGCGATCACCGTTCGTGATCGCACTGCTTAATGTGTTGTGTTTGCTGGACCGTGGAACATGGACTTTTACCGCCGGTGATGGTGCACCGATTTTAATCTGACCCCGTCGGCGAATCTGCGACGCTCGCTGCTCGCTGCGCACTTGTCGCATCTCGCGACAAGTCGAGCCCGAAGAGGTCCGCCCTCCCGAATGGTGCAAGAAGTCAAAGAATGCAACGCCAGAGTTCAGAGCCGGAGGAGAAGCAAAACAAATAGTGCTCCAGAATGGCTAAACGGCTTCCTGCCGTCGTCGTCGGAATGTGCCGCGCAGAAATTTATTGAACTCCAAACGAAGTCAAATTAATTCAAATTTATTCCCGCGCGCGCGCGAGCGCTGGCGATGGGATCGGATCCGGTTCCGCTTGCCGGGAATGCACTTCTTCGCGCCAGAGGAACGCGCCACTTTTTCGACGTTCGGCGCACCCATTTGGCATTCCCGCGGAGGCCAAATCAAGATGCGCTGTCCCCCGGAGCTTCCAGATGCAAAATCTCGAATTGAGCAAACTTTTGCTGACGCACGCACCTGACGGCTGGTGCAAAGTAATGCTCCGACTCCGACTTGACTCTAGACTTCGACCGAAATGCGAGGAATGCAATTTCGCAATTCCGAGTCACGCAGAGGTCCACGCAGAGATGGCCCAACGATCAGAGCTAATGCTGATGCTCGCGGATAAATTAATCATTTTCCATTAAAAATCCCGCCCGGATCGCGTCGCTTCGTGAAACTCGTGAAACGCCACCGAAGAACGAAGTGATTGCATCAGGACTTCGCGGTCGCTGTGGTCTCCGCGTCCCAAAGTCTCCCACCAGACTTGACAGTGGCAGGGCGACGACTTGGGACCCCCTGCCGTCGGGTGGGCGGCCCGCTCTGCAGCTTCTCAGCCTGTCCCGATAATCAAACGCAGCCGGAGCCGGAGAAAAAGACGTTCGATTGAATTAATGTCCCGCAAATCGCAAGCGCAGCGCGTTCGCTCGCTTCGCAAGATCGAAAAGCCACCCAATCGGCGGCGGCAGCCACGGCACTGGGACATTCCCAGGAACCCGGGCCACGGCTGCCCGCGGACAGCCTCACAGTGGAGGCTTGTTTGCTTTTAATTTGCATTGAAAGCCACCACATGGCTGAGCATGGCTGATTGGGCCCTTGTCCTGTCAGTTAAAACAAAGAGTGATGCACCACCGTACGCAGAGGCGCTGCCCATTTTAAGGGCACTGCAATGTGGCCGCAAAAGAAGCCAGACAGACAGGCCCAGTTCCTCGGCGCGGGCCATATTGGGAGCGTATCAATGCGACGGAACATGTCGCGCGCCCGGTCTCATCCGGACCATCCGCATCTCAGGGATTAGAGACACTCCCGGGGCTGGTGGTTGCAGAAAACGGAACGAAAGGCCGAAGACGCGGGCTCGAAGACGTTTATGGTAAAATGGCCTGGGTTTTGTCACGCCGCGCCGCTCCGTGCGGATGTGCGCGGATAATCGTGAACATTTAACGTAAATTGGTTCCGATCACGGCGTTCGATAGGGCACGGAAGGCGTTTATCAAATTGTGAATAATTGCCGCTCGGCTCCGGCTGGACTGCTGGAGTCGTGGATCCCGGAGCGCGAGCTCTGCGCGGTTGACAAGTGGGTTAGTTAGTGGCCTGCCTGGCCGATTCCCATATAAAGATCGCGGTGGATGCTGAGCTTCGCCGTAGGAGGCAGCGTGATGCATATCTATTTGTAGAAAAGTCGCTCACGTCGACGTCACCGAGATGAATGTCGCACCGGGAGTTTATTGGACCGTGGAGAAGATATATTTCTTCAGTCCAGGAGATGGAAAATTGTGTGGGGAAGAAATCTTGGCTTCGAAGTTAGTTAAAATTGATTGAGCAATATTCACAAATTGCTAGGGTCAATAATTAAAATTAATTTGTGAAACTCCCAACCGGTTATTGATTCAGATGAAACATTGGAATTTGAATCAACCCCAAGAAAACCCCACGTCGCAAGATGCAACCGGCTATGAGTCAATCATGGTTCCGCCGTCGGTCGGTTGAGAAAATTAATTCAATTTCCTATTAAGCCACCAACCGCGGCGCAGGAAGATTTATCAGGCGCACCGCTAAACTATCGATTACATTGTAATGCATCATCAACCGCGCGGCGGGATTCCAATTTTCTACGTGAAATATTTGACACCATTACCCACAGGGACACAGGGACCGGCGGGAACCCTTTCTGTGTGTGTGTGTGTGTGTCCAACCGAAAGGTACAACGGAACAGAAAAAGGTCGGCCCGACAATCAAGTCGGTGTTCATTTGCGTTACATGCTTCCACGCTAAAAAACGCGGTCCCGCCGAGAGCGGGCTAAGACGCGGCCGCGGCCCGGGAGGGGACGGATTTCTTGGAGAAGCCAAAATGCACCGAAGAACTAAATTCATCTCTTGGCCGGCCGGGCCTAAACGGAACGTTGCGTTGCACGAAGCGAAGCGATGAACATTTACAAATGACTCCAACGGGACGATAAATCCTGTCCCGATTCACGACCCCTTTTCGCGCCGGCTGAAGAAGACACACCGGAAAAAAATGGGGCCAACTCTTCGGGCATTAGCCCACCTTGGAGTGTGCGAAGCCCCTTGGAAATGGGTTTTTTCGGGAATCAGGAAAAAAAACGAACCGCCGGCTGATGATTATTTATCTAAAACCAAACCCCATCGCCTGACCTCAATCTCGAAGCGGGTCGAGGGCCGCTTCTACGCGCTGGGAATGGATTTTTACTTAATGGAGCTGCACCGGCTTAGGCGGTCAGTATTCGCGCCTTTGGCAATTCCAATCGCTGCCTCCTGCTGCGTTCGATGGCAAGTGCAGTTTTTGGCATCCACATCCAGATTCCGGTCCGGTCGCGCAGCCAAGGCGGCCACAAGCCGCATGAATCAAAGGCCTGAAAGGCTGCTTGACGCCGAAAAAAAAAAACTGCCGAAATTGGGAGCGAACAACATAGGCGACGAAAGACCGAGGCCGTGTCCTCGCGGTGCTGGTTATTTATAATACATTTCAATGAATTTGGAATGAGTTTTAAAACAATTTATAGCAACGCATAAATCATAATGAAGTATCAAACACGGCCCAGCGGTGCGGTGCCCTGCACCGCACGACACGCATCAGGCCCGTGGTGCATTTTCACAGCACGGAAAATCCACCACTCGAAGTGCCCCCGGAGGCAAGAGAGTCTCTGCCCAAAAACCGTGGGGGTTTGCCCCGGCGGGAGCCAATTTTGCGCCCGCAAAACGAATCGCCAAAAAGTGCATTCGATGCAGCAGCGAAAAGGGCCCCAGCTTAAGTTCCATAGGAAAAAGTTCGCTCTGGACGAACTTCTCGGTGAACGAAACTGCACGCAATTTGTTGGCCGGCGCTGGTGGTCTCGCCTCAGCCGAAGAACACTCTCTCGTTCTCTCTCACTCGACACTATTTTACTTTATTTTCTTTTCACCATTACGGATTACGCTTTTCTTTTTGCCAGTAATTCAGTGATCTCGTTTCCGCTTTGGTGGTGTTTCACACGCCGAATCCTTATGTTTTTGTTTCGGGAAGCAACAAAAAATTCGGAACAACATACAACTTCATCGTCCGGTTGCTGTCGACACGCTGAATGGCCGCACTGGCCATAAATTCGGACGAAAGCACACACTTTCTGTATGCTTATTTCGTTCTTCGCTTGAATGTTGCCCAGTTC
>NC_069144.1:5334888-5443351 GCF_943734635.1 Anopheles cruzii
CGCGCGCGCGCCCGTTGAGCCAATTTTCCTCGCGGTTTAGGGAATAACGAAGCGAACGGACGAGCGGGCGAGATGTAATTCTATTCCTTCGCCCCCCCGAGGAGGCAGGCATGTCGATTATGATGTGCCCGGAACGTCGGATCCCGGAACTTCCCGGCCGGGCCAGGGCAGGTCCCAGGACCACCCGTACTGAATTCACAATCGAGGATTAATGCTGAACAAACGTGAACCTTGGCTTTACTCGAATGATTACTCCGGTGCGCGTATCCCGGAAAGGGAACCGGGAATAGAGGCAGCGGCAGAATCCGAAGAGCGGGGGGACAGGAAAAAAATGAATGAATCCTTCGCATCCCGCCCGGTGCCGGGATCGTGGTGCGGAAGGTGCGGAAAATTATGCAAACAAGCACTCGGGAGTTCCATTTGCATACTTTATTACGTAACAACAGTATCAGGTATCAGGTCGGGACCGGGTGGGGTCGCGGGCGCCCGCGATACCGATACCAGCGCCACCTGGCGCCCTGGAGTAGCGCAGAAAAAAACGGCAGGCGCCCAGGAAGAAGAAAGTGGGATCACTACACACAGAGAATAGCAAATGAGAAATTAAGATGTTTATCTCGAAGCTGAAAATTAACTCTTTTTCCGCTTCGCTCCACGATTTCAGTGTTTCCCTTGCGCGTTCCTCTCCCACTTTCCGCCACTGCTTTCCAAAGGCCACCCCAGAATCAGGGCGCACGGCGCAAGGAAAAGCTCTCTCGCTAACGGATGGTGGTTCCGCATGTTTGGCAACGATTAATAAAGGGTCTGAAGTCTGGGGCATGGCTCCAGGTGGGAGTTTTGAGGTGGCATAAGGCATTATGGTTCACAAGTCACCACACACACACGCACACACACTTAGAGACTCATTAAGGAACACAAACTTTAACCCTTAACAAGCGAGTGGCGCTTTACTTGTTTCCAGTCCGCTAAGCTTTGTGGAGCCCCTTTTTTTGTCTCCCGGCCCAAGAAAAGAGATGAAAAGAATTTTCCTCTACGCACTCAGAATGTAGACGTTAACCCGAACGACGCCACGAACGTTCAACGATATCACCTCGTTTTCATTAACATTTCGTGTCCGTGGATCGTCACCCTAACCTTGGCTGAAATTCAACCCTTTCTCGCGACGACGACGACGACGGTGCTGGTGTCGGTGGTAAGGAAGGATGCGGATCGCAGTTTTCCACCCAGACACCCAACTATGTTGTTTGGGTTGAGGAAAAGAGGAAAGTAAAAATAGACACGGCTTAGGATCTGTGACGTGAGAAAGGACATAGTTCAGACCCGCGTACCAGGCCGATGAAAGAGTTACAAACAACCCTCCGCCCGGTAGGGTGAGCAAGAACAACTTGCAATCCTCTCTCGTTCTCTCTCTTTCAAACACTAAGAACTCACTGTCTGGGTCGTTTAAATGGCTGCATTGGCCGCACCGACTGTAATTACGGTCAAGGAAGGGTTTTTCAGCATTCTGTTTATTTTTCAATTTTCCGTATGTCTCCGGGAAAGGTCCTGGAAGTGGAATTTGATAAGGAAAGGAATTTGTAATGTAACTTATCTCACACTTTCGCCCGGCCCGGCCCGGAAAGTGCATCCCTTAATGAAGGTGGTTGGGTTACTTAATGGTAGGACCCGAAATTAGGATTTTATAGCCGAGAAAATCGGGATGCTTCGTGTGCTAACCTCCGGCGTGTTAACATTATAATCGCAACATAACCTAGCGCATAAAAATGTTAGGAATTCATTCAACATAATACAACACACACAATTTATGTCTCATCTTTCGGACTTATCGACCCATGTGTTAGACCAAAAATCAAGAAAGAAGAGCATCCTCAAACAAACACGGCAAACAAATCATCCCTTTGTGGATGGATGCTCATTTTGTCAGATTAATTTCAAAAGATTGCGGCACCGTTACTAACCGAATCGTGGAGCATAAAATTGGACCGTCAACATCCTGCGGCCACATCCTCTGTTCCAACGGGAAGCCATTAAAATTCATTTCAATAAGCCCACCGTGTGCCAGTTTGAGGCCCACCTATCAACGCCCTGGCACCAACGACTCGTGACTCCTTTTAATTCACACCTTTTTCTTTTTGCTCTGCTCTGCGTTTCCTTGTGTCTGTGTTGTTTCCCGTCTCGTCTGTCTGATTGCCCTGGCCAACCCGCGGGTTGTGTTACAATTGACATGGCGGCAGGTTTTGCGTGGTGCGTGAGCCTCGTGGCTCGCGGCATGAATCTTCATTTCTGGCATCTGGCCAACTCGAAACGCGCCCGAGACGCCGTTTGTTTCGTATCCTTTTGCTGTGTATTCCGGCTCCACCGTTCCAGACCCCTCTGCATGGTCCCAGGTAGGTCAGCCCCAGCGAGCCGAGCACACCTTCCGAAACGCCTCAAGCCGGCCTGCCGGTTGCGAAAGGATGCACCGGAACCGGGCAGTCGGTCGCTGGCGGCAGTCGGCGAGCGCGAGCAGAAAGAATTATAATTAATTGTGGCAGCGAGCGATGATGAATGGTGTCTGGAGTAATTAAGAGTAATGAGGTGTCTGACGGCCTCCGTGCCGCAGGACCCCGGGCAGGATGCAACGAATGCAACCCGAATGGCAGTGATGGTAGCTCCCAGGGCGCAGTAACGTTCGAATGTCCGCCCCGTTCAAGGAAGTGACCCACAGTGCGAATCCTGGATCGCGATCCCAGGCGCACACACGCGTGGCTTGAGGGTGGGTTGCCGGAAAACCGGAAGCTCGTTTCGAAGCTTGCCTCGGTCTAATGAGGCCGGAAGGCACCGGTCCCGGTTTTTGTTTCTTCGCGAAAAACCGTTCCAACCGCTGGCGCAACCGTCACGTGCCGGAAAGCGGTGTATCTTTGGCGCAATCGATGCCAGAATGAAGGCCGGAAAACGGAGCGGCAACATATGCTGGGTGGCCTCGGATTCCCCCCTTTTGGCTTCCAGGCGATGGTGCTTTGTGCAGAATGATTCACTAAGCAATTTTGTTCACAAAACAAAAGTAAGCGAAATATGTTGGTTTGATACAATACCAAACCATTCTTTTATGCCTTTTGAAATTGTTTCCATAAATATTATTTATTAATATAAAATTACTTCTTCACAACAATGTCGAAGGAATAGTTACAAAAAAGTTATCGAAACTGTTTCAAAAAACAAAAGGTTTGCTCCAGAAAATGTTTAATTTAGCTCCAACAAATCGCCACAGTCAGCAGATTATGGAAACAGCGATTTGGCATCGTTTTACCGCAGCTTAAAACAATCGATATCAATATTGCAACCCCGAAACGGAACTTCTACTCTTCGTCCAAAGCTTTGCCAAAAACCCAACCAACGTCCGAACGTGGTTGGACACCGCCCTGGACTCTAGCCTCCCGATTTCTCCGAAAGTGATAACGTAATCATAATTTTAATAAAAACTTATGCGTTTGTCGCCGGCTTTCGGCAGCGTGCTGAGTGCGCAACTTCGCCCCGGCTCGTTACTGTGCCCAGCGGACCTTTTGGCTCGCCGTCGGCAGGAGCCGTCGGAAAGTCCGTGCGAAAGGGAGAATTCTTAAAAACCGATACTTCATAAGAAAGGCAGCGTGGCCGTACTCCAATATTCCCATTCTGCCCGCTCGGTTTGCTACAACTATTCGTCGCTTTTCCTTTTCCGAAGCCGGGGAAAAAGAAAGGAATCAAACCGAAGTATGGCCCGAACTGATACTTTCGTCCTTCCGTCCGTCCGTCCCCAAACGGAACAGCATCCCGGCGTTACTCGGCATACAAACGAATCCTTGGTGTGGCTTCCGTTTCTGTTCCGCCCGACGGTGCCGACATAAAGTTTCGATTCGGTGCCCAATTGCCGGAGTTCGTCTCGGCGGAGACTTTGTTTCTCGAGGGGGACCAAAGATATGAATATGATATGGAAGGATATTTACAAACTTGTAATTCTCCCGTATCTTACGGAGCAAGTGGCACGAGAAGTTACCTTTGGCAGTAAAATGAATAAAAATGTAAATTAACAATACTGTCACAAATGTTTCGAATATTGTCAAGAAAGAAATCCTCTGCCAAACTAATCCATTCAAATATCGCGTTCGTAGAGCGCATACTAACCTCCGTCACTTTTCGACTATCCCGCCCGTGACTTTTGAAGGAACTGTACTCACTACGGCAAAGGGCCGATAATCCTCCGAAAGAATATTAATCTTTTTTTTGCCTTCCCTTTCCGTTGGTGCAAAAGAAACGACGGATAAGGAACGGTTCTTAGATCATTCTTGTCCTAACAAGGGGGAAAGCAAACAAGGGCCGAACCGAATGCTCGGGAGTTCAATAAAGCACCGGAGCGCTGTTCTGTGCCCCCTTTCTTCCTGCTAGCGGCCAACTCAAACTCTAACGGCCATTGATGTTGATTGTTGACAAAGCAAAGTCCGGACATGACATAAGACGGGAAGCGCCAGAATAAACCCGAAAACTCGTCCCCCAACTTCATGCGTGTACCGGGGGCCGGTGGGGAATGGCCGCCGAATCCTTGCGTGTATCAATCATCGTCGTCGCCTGCTTTGATGTTTCATATTTTCAGCAGGATTCAACACTTCCCGTGGCCCGGTGGGGCCGGATCCGGATCCCTAATTGGACGGCGGAAACGGATACACGGGAACACCCGCCCCGAAAGCGCCGCGGGCCCCAGCTCGGAAGCCGACGAAAAAAAGAGGCCTCCGTACTCGGGAAAAGGTTAAGGTTTAATCGAGAAGACGCTCGCCCGATCGCCTTGCAGCAAGGGTTCGCCGGGTTCAAACGTGCTCAATTAGCGCACTCGAATTTCGGTTCGATTCCTGGGCAGACAGATTACGCCGGGGACCGGGTGCGTCTTACCCGATCGCACCCGCCACCCAAAACGAGAAGACCGGAACCGCCGGTGGTAATGAGGGCCTCTCACTAGCCTGTGAGAAGGTGTCTCTCGAGGGACACCCCGTCACGCTGCTGGCCATAACTCAAACCAACCGACCGCCGGGTGGGCAGCTCGGCCACAGTCACATACATCTTTCGAACGATCGCGCTAGACCAAGATTATGACACACGCTACGGTGATTAAACTTGACTCCTTCACGGAGCATTCTCAGGACGGGGGTTCGGGTTATTCGGAAACGTTTCGGTTTCTTCGCGGACCGAAAAATAAAAGTGATTTATCTCGATCGGGGAACGGTCCGGAATGCATAATCATTTATTCGAATGTGTTTTTGAAAACATGGCAGTAAAAATATATCACTTCGAACATAACCATTCCACCGTTAGTCATCCGTTCGCGGAGGTCAATTAAATATATTCATTCGCTCTTTAATATTAGAATAATATTATACGCCCCAGAAAAGGAATCAGCCATAAATCTCTTCCGGGGCTAGAACCAAATTTAAATCCTCTCCACACAGTAATGATAGTAATGATGGTAACACTGATTGCATCATGCTCTTGCGCTGCAACCCTAAGCACCTGTTACAACACAACTGTAACGGCAAAACAATCTATCTTTCGTACGCTGCTACAAAGATTACTCCTTTCGGTGCAATGATCCTTCGGTGCGCGGGACACTTGCAGCTATGGAGTAATTTCCGAGCTCATATTTCTCCATCCTCCGTAACCAACTATTACTACCGTCAAGTACTGCTAAAGACGTCACCAATTCCTGCACCACCGGCAGAGTGAACGCTGGTGACCGACCTCGAGCAGGGCAATCCGGCATCCTTGCACCGGCACCTCACCAGGGAGTCGCAAGAGAGCTCCACTGGCGCACCACCGTGATAAATGGTTCGGGTGTGAGATTCGTTTCGGTTTTTCTGGGCCCACTGGGAGACACCTCCAGCTTCAGGTCGCCCGGCAGCTCGGTGGAAGGACAAAAACGAGACCGAGAAATAAAACTGCCCAACGCTCCGAGCGACCATCTGAGACGGGCCATGCGGAGACGCGTTTCGGAGCACTCAAGATGCTGTACTTCGAGGGCCGGGTTCGAGTGAGCGAGCCAACCCGGGCCAAGCCGCAGCGAAATGAAGGAAATAAATTATGACAAACTAATACTTTCGATATTAATGACTTGTCAGACACGGAGCTAAGCTGCAGATGATGGAGATGATCAAGTACCGCTTTGCCGCAGCGCAGCGCAAGATTAAGACGTACCCCGCGGTGGTGGAAATGGATTGAACCGTTGATTTGATTGCGTCCACGGCGAGCTGGACCATAAGGCCGCCCGAGGTGCCCGAGGAGACCTCCGACCATCGGGCGTACTGATAAAACGTTGCAACATTCGAGGCCATCCCAACACACACACACTGCACTCTGCACTCTGCACCCGGACGAGACAAATGTCGTGGCCATATTTCATTTCCACGGAACAAATCATCGAATTTTTGACGCTCGCAGCTTCAAATTTATCGTTCCGCGCTCCGGGGCTTTCCTATTGCGTTTGGGGCGCTCGTTGTAGTTTTTAACCAGCATTTCCTTCCCTGCAGGGCAAGCAAATGATGGCGATGGTGGGACTGCAAAACTGCAGCGCGATGCAGCCCTGCAGTGGATGAGCTCGAATTTGTCAAAAATGAACCCGAGCCCCAGAATGGGGCTTAGATAGGGTCTTTTTTGGCAAAAAAATCTCTCTCCCATTTGTCACTAGAATCGCCACTTTCCGACAAATAATAACTTCAAAGGTATTTGCACTCCACAGACAAATTGGATATCCGACTGGCCACACGCGCACAAAAACAGTCTGTAACGTGAAGTGAAAATTAAAAAGGCCACGTAATTAGGAATTCAAGTGTGAAAATTGTTAACAGATTCACGGCATCCCACCACTGACACTGACTATGAAAAACTCGGGTGGCGCATAGGCCACCGTTGCATCGGCGGTATGGCAGCATAGCGTCCGCGCGCTCAGGCGCACCGACATAATCGTAATAAACGCACAAATGTCCCTTCCGCATGACATGGCCTGACACATTTATGGGGTGGAAAGTATTCGAACACTACGGACACTTGACGCCGTCCGGCACATGTGTAATTTGGCCATTTTTACGGGAAACAATTTTTAATACCATATGCTGCCCTGTGAACAATTGATGTAATGTTTCTGTACGGTAAACAATTATATTTTTCCTTCAGACTTATTTCTAGATTTTCTGTTTACTGAAAGGTCCTTTATTTTTATCAATATTTTCATAGCAATCGTTCTCTAGTTTAATCCGGAACGAGACAGAAAAATGGCCTAAAAACGCCGACTATTGTGATGGGAAGGAAAATGCGAAAACTGCCCAACCATTAGAATGTTGCCTTCAATAGGAGAAGTCTTTCGAATCCTGGTTATGCTTGTCCATCACCGAACGAACGAACGGATTTAGGGGTGTTTGTAACCCCAAACAGACACCATCACACGCGAGCCATTAGCCACCACAACCGAAAGGGTGCTAACTACACTGTTTACTTGTTTTGCTAGGCCCTCGCTGTGATATCAACCGCCAACCGGTCGCCGTCATTGTTGTTCGACCCCCTTTTCGAGACGTTTGGCACGCATTGCTTCTTTTCAATTTCAAACCATTTCACGCTCCTTTTTAGAGATACCCTTCGCCTGTGCGTGTGCCCTTCGCGAGACAAAAATGTTCCTATCAAAATATTTCCCAACAACACTGGCCCGCGACGGAAGTGCATAAATTTGCATGGTGCGAGGTGAACTAACACAGGAAGCCTAGACTTGAAGCCTGACGAAGCCGACGGAGGGCACACGGTAAATGGGCTTAGTAAATTGCCCCTGTCTGTGGTTCGTTTGTTTAGCGCACAATGTTGTGCTTGGTGGAAGTAGAAGCTCAACCTAACTCAACGCTTATCCTAGAAAAGGGATACTCGAAGTCCTGTATCCCTACTTTCATTGATTCTCTTTTTCAAAATATAAAAACGAAACTAAAACTAACGCAATCTAAATTATATTGATGCATGTAAAACGGAACATCGTTGCACTTCGAACCTGTCTGCTCTGTCCGAAGACAGCGAACCAACCCTTAACCATGCCGTGATGTAACGTCGGCTCCTGCAATCCATCGTTCCGTCGCTACTTTCGGACCAATTACGCATCGATTCGATTGCCTCACGGAGTCGGCGTTCCCGTCATTCACGCATCGGCCAAAGATTTGATGCCAACATGCGCATCAGTCAATTGGTTCGATCGATAGTATCACCCCCAAGCACCCGGCCCAGGCAGGACCCTCGCGGGACACACGCAACCGGCCGTGTTTTGGCAAACAATGTTCATTTGCCGCTCGATATTCAGGAATCACTTACCGCCACGGCCGGCGGGTCGCTTGGAGCGACTGTAACAATGGAACAACAAAACGAGGGTCGCCGAAACCGAAACACCATGCTGCTGCCATGGCCAGCGGAGAAGGAACAGGGGCGTTTGTTTGAAATACGGCTACCGGCGAGTGGCCCGGCGATAGGATCCCGAAGGCGATGCTAATGTCAAACCTCCAACATGCAACGCGCGCCAGGACATCGTCGTCCTGGCGTGCGGGGATGTTTTCACTGTTTTTTTTTGTGTGTGCCGGAGTCCTCCCTGCACCCGAGCGTAGGCGTAGAAAGGGACACTCCGAATTGAAATCCGAAACTCCCGGACGGTGGTGAAAATGAGATTCCATTTTTACTTCGCCTTCGCCACGTCAACTCGGAATGTGATTCTAAACCACCCCGAGTCCAAGGATCCGAGGAGGACGAAGCAGCATGGGAAAAATATGGAAATGAGCAGCAGGACAGCAGCCCTCGGAATGTGCTAGGTGTGTTGCATGCGCTGCCAACGCTCGGCTGAGGAAAGCAAAAACCCCAGCCCTGCCCAGCCCGACCTGCCCGAGTGTGTAAGAACATGTGTTAAGCATCGGTGTTTATTGATTTTTAATACCTCCCGTTCGCCTCTTCGGGCGACTGCTGCCGAAGGTTTGTTGTCCTTCTCCTGTGGGATCCATCGGGACGACCCGGTGCTGGAAGAGCCCATCAAATCGATACCTTTTCTCGTGGGAATACGATTTCACACACTCTTAAACCCATCTCAACGTGATGCGATGAAATTACTGATAAGTTAGGTAGGTGTTGAAGGCAATCAACATGAAGAAGTCCTTGGAGTTGTCGCCGCATCACGGCAACGAGCCAAAAAAATCGATGGAATCGTTTTTGATCTGCCGTCTGCCGATATCTCATTTTCGGTAAACGGATTTTTGGTCGATAAGGCAATAACGGGGACAACCGCAACGAAAGCCGGGAGGGGTCTCTAATGCACCCCGCAACATGCGGGCTGCACGAACTCGTAATTTCTCGCCCGACTTGACGTTCCGACGTTCGGTTAAGCGCTGGTAATTGGTTTACGTCGCCGGATGATGTACGCAGCTTTTTGGGTGAGCAGAATCCGCAGCGGGAACGGTCTGCACGAAGCGGTTACCAGGTGCTCGTGGTCTCGGAAGGATACTAATTTTATGGCCTTTCTTCAAATTTTAATTTTCATTTTTGTTGCTCCATTTGGTGATTAGTTTATTTTAACTTTCCAGAAATCTTTGCTCTGGTGCGCATCGGAAATCGAAGGACATACCAAAAGAAGTAACTTTTTTTAACTAAGCTTGACTTCATTTATCATTCATTTAGTCCAAGATTTCGGACTTTATTAAAAACAGAATTTCAAAAATTTAGTCATTAACCAATTTTATAACCGATCCTTAATCGGTTCTGAACCGGTTCAGATCCTCCACAAGGATTGATCTAGGTAGCTACGTAGCAATGGTAACTAACATCTTTCGGCAGCCATTAATAAAAGTTTTTATCAGCGATTTGAGTGGATACAAAGATTCGACAATGTTGAAGACTTTTTTAAGTTCTTGTGTGTTCAATACATTTGAAGGTAGAGCAACAATAAATCAGCGAAACTTGCTATGTTAATGACCTCAGATTCCGGTACTGTTGTTTCAATCATACCACACCACACTTTATGTGGTAAATCAAAATTCCGGACGTACCATAAAGCAACATTCAAAAGACATTAGTGCTCGGCTCGGCTTCTTTTTTCAGATAAGAAAGAAAGCGAATTCCCCCCCGATGGTTGACCCGTGGGCAATGATTTTCCGAATCACAGGAAAAAGGGGGAAACCTTCGCCCACAGGACGAAGCGTCCCCTTTTCAACGCTCACAACCAGGACCCCGGACCTGGTTGCTGAAATGCTTATCGGACGCCCGCGTAACTCGTATCCCCCTGCCCCGTGATGTGGCCCCTTTGGGTGGCTTGTAAAGCACGCAAGATTAGAAATTTGTGATGGCGCCCCATGATAACATTAGTCGGTGGCCAATAAAAAAGGCCAATCATGGTGACACGTGGCCCGGTGGCCATTTCGTAGAGGGGCACGCGCGCGTTCCCCCGTGAAAGCCACAGCTTTTTAATTTACCTTTTGTTAACACCGGCGGAAAACTGGGTCTCGCGGCGCGGTTACTTTTTGCCATCTCATAATTTCAAAGTGCGTGTCCTGCGCCGGCCCCGAGACCCTGTTGAGTGTGCGGTGTAGGTGTTGCCGGTGGAAAATCATTAATTTTCGAGATATATCAAGCGCCGTAACGGACGCGCCCGTGTACAAATATTGAAAGCGAATATAATTATCGATGAAAAACGTGGGCCAGTTTTCCCGGCACGCCGTTCCCGCTCTGCCAATCTAATGCAGCATATTTTAGCGGGCAAATTGCTTTTCAAGCGGGCTCTCCGGTTTTTCAAGCACCTCGCAATGAAACAACAACTTCCAGGGCGTGCGGCCGGGCGGTGCAACTACGCCACGGCGCGTCGGCAGGAATCGTCGTTAATTTCCAGCACCCCACCCGGAGGGGCTGTGGGCCTTCCGGGGGCGATATTAGGAGGGGAGAATAATGAGGCAAAGTTTTCCGCATTCCGCATAAGTGAGTTTATGGTTTATGTTTGGCGTTTCGTTCCGTTACACTTTCGTTACAATTTAATACTTTGCTGCCCTTTGTTGGTCCGGAGCCACCACGCACACGGTGGGTAATTATAGTGGCCTCGGCTCTCGGCCAGGCTCGAAACCGTGCAAGCGTTCACGTGTGAAATTTTACAGTTTTTTAAAGCATTATTCCCGTTTCTGTGCAAATAGAGAGACGGTGGTGCGAGATTTCCAAGGAAATGATGAATATTTACGCGCCCGCAACCCGTCTAAGTGCTCTAAAGTCACTAAAACCTATGTTTTGCGTGTGTTATTGGTTGTAGCAAAAACGTCCGTAATTGTCCACGAAAATGACCGCTGGAAAATGTAACAAACTTTGTGAATAGTTTTCTCGTTCGCGTGTTCTTTTAATAGGCCAAAGAGAGTTGATAAGCCAAGAGAAATGGTTCGTAACACAAAATTTATTTCCTTTTTTCAATTCTTTGTTTAGTTTGAATGTCTGTTGAATCATTTTTAAGCTCACGGAGAGTTCGTGTTTAGGAAATCCGATCGACCGTCCTTTCTCTAGGATTAGACCAGTTCGTCCCTTGTTCGGGGAATTATACACTACCGAACCTCATGGGTGCCCAAAACTATATGTGCCTTTGTGCCTTGTGGTGTGCCAAAATCTACATATTCAATACCGGTTATTGCCGACTTCACACATCCCGAGGCTCCGAGAAACAAAGAAAGGTGTCGTTGCAGCAGATGCGTGACGCATAATTTATGGCCCCACTAGCTTTTACTGCCCGCCACCAGGCCACCCGTCCAGGCCGCGGTGGAATTTATGATTTTCAACCTTCAAACAACAAGAAAACGCACGCACGCGGGCTGGCGGGCCCTCTTTTGGTCCTCGAGCGTACAATGAACGTAGCCTAGCGCGGCGGCGCACGATACCATTCATCATAAGCATTCTGTCACGCACTCCTTGATGGCATCGATTTCTATCCGGCTCGCCTCCGAAGGCCTTCGGGTTTCTGTCTTAATTAAATGTTTATCTCCTTTCAACGGGACTCCACTGCCGCTCTGGGCGAGCTCTATGTTAAGCATTCCCTGTGCATGACGCAACGCGGCATCGGCCTCACGGCGGTTAGGTGAGGTCCATAAATCATGCTGCAAGATTGTCGTCCGCAACCGTTTTAAACTTTTCCGGTCCGGTGTTCTGGTTCGTGTCTTGGCTAGAAGGGAGCGCTTAGCGCGAGGAACCGATCGGGCTCGGGCCCGGAGCCGGTGGGACCATGAAATTTGAGAACGAAGTAATTAATAGCATTCCCCTTTAATCGCCATTAATAATGCACGTAATCTAAACGTGACATCATTCCGGGCAAAGGATTAATACGCAAAGCTGGCGCGACGCGAACAGGCATGCATTGCGGCACACGGCGCACGGCGATCATCGTTGCCGGCGAACGATTATTTATCTTGTTCCCCGCGATGATGATGATGATGATGCTGATTTCGGGATTGGCCGGGTGAGGCCGCACAGCAACGAGCAAAACGGGGTAATGAAGCGGCAAGATGAAATTAGTTTCGGTTCATTTGAATTCCACCCAAGAGCCCGATACCGGCCGAGGCGGCGGCGGCAACGGCGACATCCTTTCGCCCCGTGGTCTTCATCTTCTTCATCATCATCATCATCAACGATAAAGAGGAGAGAACGCGGCCGAAGATTAAGTAACGAGAGCGCCGGCCCGCTACGAAGGTTATTTAGAACTGATTGACAAAGTCCTCGCCAGTTCCCGGCCGGCCGGCCGACGGTGACCGAATGCCTTGCCGTCCCCTTTGCGTTGGGAAGTTTTCAATCAGCAGTGGGAAAATCTTGCTCAAACTATGTTCGCGAGCAAAAAAGACCGGAACACCGGAAACCGATCATCGTCCGCCCGCAGGCAAATGATTTATCGATTTTCTTACTCGCCTCGTCTCGGACGGAAGATTTATTAATAATGAGTTTTTCCGGTTTCCGCTTTCGAGCGCCGCTGCGAGACGCTTTCCGTTCCGTTTGCTACATGCGAAGAGAAGTTGACATTTTTACTTTTTTGCTGACTGGCAAACAAAAAACAAAAGGAATTCGCATTCCAAGATGCCGATGCCCCACGTTCGATCGATCGATTTGGCAGGTAAAGCTAAAGACAGACCAACAAAAAAGAAACGGTTCCCCGTTCGGTGACGGAGTGAAAATTAAGGTGAAGGCCCTGCCTTGGCGATTTCATACGTGGTGCAATCAAACTGCAATCGCTTCAAAAATTTGAGATTTTTTACCGAATTCGGTAGCTATAATAATGCGGTGCGATCGATTGTGAGGTTCGCCTTTGGAGGTTAGTCATTCAATATTCATTTGAAATGCATTCGGCCTTTGAAATGCAAACCGCCCGAGAATTATTGGAAGGTCGCGTTTTTTAATATTCAAGTTTTTTCATAGTTTTCGGCCAAACCGTGAGAAGAACGGCATCATAAATGCAAAGCAATTGATTCAACATAAAAAAATTTAATAACCCTCTCTGTATTAAAAAGACACCTTGAATCCCACCTTGAAGACCTTGAATTATTAAAATTTCGTTTTCTTCCGCAGCTCAGCGGAACAGGATGAAAGAATCTTCTTTGAGTTCCAAGATTTTAAATCAAAACACAAATCGCGTGATTGGCACGCACCGTTTGCCTCACCGATCATCACCCACCGGCCCATCGCCGGCACAACAATCTTGGCAAACACATTGTTCCCGCATTGTTTGGAGCAGGAGCTGAAGAAAAGAAAATACCAGAGAAACATTACGAACTCACCGAACGCACCGGAGAGGGAAGGAAAAAAGCATGATTCATCCAACACAGTCCCGGCGCCGGATTTGGATTCCCGCCGCAGGAAATGATAAATTCGCCCACAATCCATCTGCCGCCCGCACGGGGCGACATCCGAGGGTCGAGGGGTACGGAAGGAAGGCAAACTAAACAATAGATCCTGGCGGTGGTGAGGAATGGGCTGCGGTACGGTACGGTTTGTTATCATCCTCCGAAGTCCTCAAGCCGGGACGGGAAGTACGGCGCGGCGCGGCGATTGGACCATTGGAAATGGATCATTTGTTTAGCTCGGAACCGCGACGAATGGAATCCGGTGGCCGACCGGCGGAACCACAATGGCGGACCGGATGGATTGCGGTGGCTAAAAGCTATTCTTCATGCTACGTGCCGTGAAAAGTCCCCCGAGACCTCGGGGTGGCTTTTCCCACCACGCGGCAACAGCGGAAGTCAGAGGCCCGCCAAATATCGACGGAAGAAAATAGACTAATCATTAATTTTGATTTCTCATGCCGGCCGGCCGGGTGCCACGGCCCCATTGTGTACGGCAAGTGGAATATGTTTTGAGGGATCATTATTGACACACTCGCGCGGGCCAAGGATGAGCACACTCGCGCGGTACGTAAGGCGATGCGGAAACGACGCGAACTCCATTACGCCACCGAGGCGGACCCACTCAAGAGGCCGCTCCCCGCCCGGTGAAGGATTGTTATGATGGATGCCAGATAAAACACTTGATACACCAGCGGGGCCATCAGTCTTTCCGGGGGAGGCGGGGCACGAGCTCCCGGGCGGGTGGAACCCCAGGAGTGCCCAAAAGACCATTAGTCATTCGTATGTCTAGGTGATGTACTCTACGCGTCCTCGATGGATTCCTGTGGGGTCCTTTTTTTCGGCTTTGCCCCGAGCGAGGCGCCATCGTGACGAAAGCAGATTCTCTGGGAACGAGGAACATCCGGAAAATAAAAATAATAATAACGATACGGTTGTTTGGGGACAAGACAACGGACGCACCACGCGCTGTCGCTGGCAGAGTATCGGTTTCCATATTTCACCACGAACATTTGGCCGGATTCGGCTTGCCATTCGACCCATTTGCATCTAAATGCAACCGTTTTATCGACGATTTGTTCGGTTTTATGCAAACCGCAAATGGGGATCAGTTTTGGGATGAAAGTCATCCTTTCTGCTTTCGCTTTGGGTCTTAGTCACTTTAATCGTTTTTTGGTTGAAATCCTAAACAGACTGTTTTTACAGTAAAATTAAACACAAATGGCTAAGGCTGATACATCCTAAATATAATGAAAATTTAAACAAAATTCATAATTGTAAATATCCTTCAAACAACGCCAATGTTTAAAAAAACGCCTGAAGGTATGCAACCATCTGAACGCTCGGTAGAAAAAGATTTTCACCGAACCAGAACCAGAAAGGCCCGGCAGCAACCTGACAAACATTCGCCATTAAACGGAGCATTAGTCCGCGAAATTAGTCATTCTAATGCTTGCTCACATGCTTATCAACCGCACCACCGTTCCCGTGCGTCACCTCAATTCCCTACAGCGTCCACAAACTCCCAGAGCGCACGGTCCCCATCACCAGTAGCCTCCTGACAAATTGTACCATTTGACCCGTATTTTGACTCCTTCTCCACAGCGCGGCTTGCGAACCACAGTCGGGTTATGATTTTCCTGTGTGCGCCCGCCCAAAAAAAAGCTGGCAAAATACACACAAAAATCTCAATTTTCCGTATCAACGAGCAGCGAGCACAACGGTACACACCCGCCCGTTGGCGAACGTGACACCGGCGAAGGACGCACCGCCACCGACCGGAGGCCACCGACCGGATGCCGCCATGACGATCTCATCATTCACCGCGGTGCGGCGCGGCGCACCGGGAAATTTTCCCGATTTACAATTCAAAGTACGCGACACCCGACGACGGCGACATCATCCACGCCCGGGAAGTCACGGTGTGCCCTCCAGGGACTCCCCGGGGAGTGGGCGCCCGGTTGGAGGACTTTTACTTTCATTGTTCAAACATCATTCCGCGTGGCACAATATTTATGAATTCCAATGTCCGCCTCCCGGCGGGGCACCAGACTTGCGGAATGTCGGCGTGGCGTGTCGAAGATCAAGTCGGGCGGCAAAACGAAGAAGCAAAACGAAGCGAAACAACGGTTCCATCAGAGTGCGACGGTCCCAGAGCGCCGGCCCGGTACGTCCTGAGACACACCGACCGGAAAACGGAAGTAACGCTACAACGGGTCGTTTTCTCGTTTCGACGAGACAAAGTCGCGTTCCCTTTGTGGACCTTTCTTCCGCGCAGGATGATTCGCAGATCGCCTGCAGCCATCGTCATTCCCGGGGATCGTGTACACCCACTTCCGGTCCCGGGACAGAACTTCCGATAGACTGAGTGTCTGAGTGGCAGGAACTCCTCCGTCGTTCATCAAGAACCACTTTTCCGAGAGGGAGTCACCATTTTCGGTGGTCCACCAACTCCTAGTAAACACCAGCCAGTAGCTTCCTTTCAATTTAGTTCCTGGCCGCGCGTTCGGTCCACCAACAGGAAGCAGGAAGACAATCGTCCCTCGTCCACGGACCTCGGGGATCTTTCACGCCCCTGTCCGTGTGTTGGTTTCGCCCCTTTTTCCCGGCCGGAGTGGAATCAAACTTTAAACACGCATCTCGTTGGCTCGGGCTAAGGGAGTTGCCGGTGAGCAACAAAGACGAGCGTCTGCGCCTTCACCCGATTCGGGGTGAAACCCCCTTAAGGGCTGTTTGGGAACGCAGCCCAGTCATGAATCATTTCGCCCGCAGCGCTGCTCCGCTGTCTGAAGTGTGTCGTCCCCCGGCCGGTAAGTGTGACGGCAAGTGGCGGCTACAAAAAGAGATACAAATTTGCCAACCCCACCGCGCTGGGCCAACAATTGGGCGCCCGGAAAAGGATTCCGGAGGCAGCGTGCGGTGCGCCATCTTTAAGATTTCCAACCCCCGGCGCAAAGGGGCTTGAGTGGTGTGCAAGCAGCCGCAGGCGGTCCCAAACCGCTCACCGCACACACACAGAGCTCATGAATATGTAATCAAAACTCGTCGGAAAAGTCGTTGCATATCATCATCGTTTTTGACTGCCCAAGATTTTCCCCCTGATTCTGGCGCCCCGGGTTTCCCGGGATTCCGGGCTCCCCTATCAGTGGCGAACGGGGAAGGCGAGGGGTGGCCGCAAAGAATGGCGAAGCATATGGATTATGCGGGACCGACCATAAATGGGGCAAAAATCTTTTACTTGTGTGTTTCACCAAAACTAAGTGTGAATTCATCATGCGCGCGCGGGATAGTTACCGCGCCAGAGGGGACCACCCGGAGGGTTCTGGGAGGGTGGAGGTCAATAAAACAAAATGGCAGCAAAAATTACAACCAGCGCAGAGCGAGACAGGGAGAGAATTTCCACTTTCTCCAGTTGCTCCTTTCAACAAACGCTCGACGCCGACGGATTTAATTGCGGATTTTATGGCCGGGGTAGGGGACCGGGAACAAATTTCCAGCAAATCCTCCGGAACCCGGAAGCGATGTGCCAAACTGGGTCGCGCTGGACGCTGGCCCAAGACGCCGCCGCACGGCCATTCCAGATGCTTATCGAATATGGTTTTGCTTTCGCTTTTGTTTTTGCTTTTGTTTTTCCACGGCCACAGATTTATGGCCACGCACACCGAGCCTTAGCATGGGCCAGGGGCATTCAGAAGGTTTTCGCCCGGGGGCCGGTTGTGCCTTGAGGTAGTTGAAATTTATTGAAAGAGGTCGTAAAGCTGCGTTAACATCGGCGAAATATGTTCACGGTGTCCCAATGGTGGCCGGGATTCGCGGGAAATGTTACCGACGGTTAAAGAAGTGCCAACATGGTGCCGCCGGTCAACGAAAGAACAATAGTTACTTATCTTATCGTGGCGCGCAACATAACGCCACCAGCGGGAGGTGGGTTGTTGCTCGGTGGCGTATAAATAAATAAAAAGTCACATTTATGTCACCGAGATTATGCGCCATTCCCCGGCCACAGCGGAAAATGATTCAACTTTTACACAAATGAGCAACCAATCGACGCTAAAGATCTTCGGACAGAGGCGACGGCCTAATCTAATTTAATGAAACAAAAGCTAAAGCAGCTAATCGGTTGGGGAACTGACAAATGGATGAAACGGTGACTATGTGACGCGGAATTGTTATTCGTACGACAAAGAACTAGCAAAGGGTCGCAGTATATCCGGTAAGAGACGACCGTACAGCAATTCTGAGTTCGTCGTTTGAGCAAGGAGTGTCGGCGAATAAATACGGGACGTCAAGACCTTATATGCGAATAAGGACTCTTCGCCTTCAATTAACACATTAAAGCAGGGTTTCTGAGTTTATACTTGGTCGTAGAAGCCTTGAAGACGATCCACGTCAAGGACGTTCAAAAACAGCAGCAACACCTGAAATGGTACAAAAAAAACGGGATATCGTATTGATATTGCAAAAACAACACAATTTTATCAACATAAAGTAAATCATATTCAGAAGGAAGCCGAAGAATCAGATCATTGATAAACAGCCAAACCTAAAACGGACCCCAATGGCTTCCTTGAGGAACCCCAGAGACATTTAAAAACGCAGAAGACAACGTCTAATTAATTCTAACTCGAATGACACGGTGTGATAGGTAAAATGTGTACATGTTTGAAGATTAAATTGAAGAGAAGAGTTGTTTCTGCAACAAATAAACAGTGTTCCTTAATTCCTAACACTTGCTTTCAACTAAAACACAAAAAGGCCAAGAAGTGAAGACGCGAGGTGACTGAATCCTTTAGACGGTTGAACTCTGTCTCAGCAGCTTCTCGGGGCCGTAAGCTCACTTCTAATCAGATGGCGAGCGGCCAAACATTCTGTTCGCTTACAATTTCAATTAAGTTGAGCCAAAGGTTTGTTCCCTTTGCAAAGGCGAGCCATCCGAACCCACCGAGCCCCGCGCTATGTGTCACCCACTGGGCGGGGGATTAAAATTTAATTTACTCAACTCAAACAAACAGCTCGCCCGGTTCACGCCCCGGCACGATAAGATTGATAAATTAATGGATCGCATCCATCCGCAGCGAAGCGACGAGCGCGACTTCAAACGAAAAACGAACGCCATTCCGGTGTCAGTCACTGCCACTGCCTGCCGGGCGTGCATCCCGGACCGGAAGTGCAACCGAAGTGTGGTGCAGCCGCCACATGAAAGCCGCTCCCGAGTGCACTCCCGAGGCACCGATTAACGCACTGAAACCGCACCGTTCTTCGATTGAAGCAACACAGCCGCCCGACACGCCCGGTGGCCAAGATTCCGTTTCCGTTCCCAAAAGGAGACCATCAGACGTCGGCCCCGGTTCACCGACGTCCACGGAATGATGATTTATCTCCGAAACGAGAGGCGTACGGGAGAGAGGTCACATTAGCTACCCCGAGGAGGAGGAGCCCCCAACCCGGACTCTCCGTCAAGTCTAAGGTTGCAAGGTACGTGCAAATCGTTCCGCTGAAAGCCCGGCGCCCGGAATTAACTTCGTGGCGCCAGGAGCCACCGGATGTTCACCGTAATTTCCGTGCGTCCTTCGTTCGCCAACGGAACGCGCTGCGGTTTTCACCGAACCGCCGGCGGCACCGTTCTCTCGAGCGCCCTTTTCAGCTCCAGAGGACCAAGGGGACGATCCTAATCGGGAAGCTTTTGGCGTCGAAAGTACGACTGTGCACATGGTTCCGTAATTAGTAATTACCAGCAACAGATTCTATTTGAATTCTTAATGAAACTTTTAAACGAAAGCTATCAAGGGAAGCCATTCCGGGAAAATATTGCTATTTAGATAATGCGCCCCCCCGCGTCCCGTCCCGTCCCGTCAGGGTCCGACTCCATCTTCCTATTATTATTTTCGGTGGAGGCTTTTCTTAATTCGAACGAAGAATACGGAGATCGTGGGCTGCGCCCTGCGATGCGAGGGACTCGAGCGGACGCGTCGAGGGACCAACTTTTGGCCGGCGGTGACAGTCGGACGCGATCCCGAACCTCCCGGTGCACCGTAACTACCGGAGGAACCGCTTCATTTAACTTCAGCACCGGGGCACCGGGACCCGGGTTAGTTTATCGAGTCACCAAAGTTTAGGTGACGGAAACCCCGGCGGTAGTGGTGGCAGCCGAGCGATGGAACGCAGGCTCCACTCATGGAGGACGCGCTGAACAACACAACTTTACGCAATAAAACAACACCCCGTCATTCGGGGCCGGCCCGTTACGCCCATTTGCGGGTTTCGGTTGAACTTTGTCAAATGGCTGAGCTTTTATCTGAAAGCTACAACGGGCAGCAGCAACAGCAAAGCGAAAAAAGGATCTAGCCACATCAAACGGCACTGGGTGTAATGGGTGTAATTATGAGCAGCTGCCTTCAAACCCGACAGACTCGTGAATCCGACTCACATCCGACCATCCTGTGTGTCTATAAATTATCCCTCACGAAGGGACTTTTTTTTTCGATTTTAATTGCTTGAAACTTGTGTCCTCCGGAACTGCCGAAGAATGCTTAACCGTTCGTCCGTCCGAGCACTAGTTGCCGTAAATCACGGCGCTGCGATTAATTGAGTGACAAGGATTAGATAATCAACTTTCGAAAGATGTTTGGCCGGAGATTGAAATGCTTCCACGTTATTTAATTACTGCGAGCGAGCGTTATTTATGGCCACGTTTATGTTGGAAACTTTTCGCTCCACAAACAACCACCACCGAATGGTGATTGATGACGCAACTTTCTGATTGTGTGACATAAAAAAAGTTTGAATTGGATGTCCTTGTGTTGTTGCCGCCTTTTAAGGTTAATTTTGAACAAACCTTGCCGATTATAGTGTCTTTCGTGCACGATGGCCATAAATCGAAAAGCTTGCCGTCAAACAGCGCTAATGTGCGCCCTTAAAAACCCTCGAAACAGCATAATTGATTTCCAACCATAAATTAGACAGTTTCTTATTATCCACCTTCCCTCTCAGCTGGGTGCATTTTTCGATATTAAACCCCTTTTCCTGTCGTGCCGTGGCGAGAGAGAGAGAGAGAGAGAGAGAAAACATGGGAGCCCGGGGCGCCTCGGACAAAGCAGCACGCAGGCGACGACAGTTCGCACCAAAGATGACACATGACGCATGAGTCCGTAAAACAGGATACCCGGGCCGGGCTGCGTGGCCACAGAACACGTGCTGATTTATCGGTTCAATTTATGCTTCACGCCTTCGACGCAGCATAACGACGCATGTCTCGCAAGTTTCGGATTTATCGGAAGCGCCTTCAGGCGACCGAAACGAGCCAGACTCAGGCTTGGTGCGCCGCACTCGATTAAATGTGCACATGTGCTGCACCCCGAAATGATTGTTTTACTTCACCACACGACGCCACCAAACCCGGGGTCCCGGCTGTTCGCCTTCCGCGCCGAAAATGGGTTTAAATTTCGAAGTTTCACTTCCTGTGACTTTCTTCCCTTTTTTTTGCAAATCGGCATCATCGGCTGTGGCACCCCGAGGGGCGCTCGTGGAATGGTGACAGCGACAAATACATAATCGTGCATGTTTTATGGTGTGTGCCCGGAGACACTTTTTCCATTTAGTTCGATTGGTTTCGCTTCCCGGTTGAGCTTGTGCAGCTTGTGTTTTTTTGTTGTTCCCGCCGCCGACAGACAACAATTCATCAGCCGGCAAACGGGTCGGTGCGTGAGTGCGACGGCCAGAAATAATAAAATCATAAATAACACACAGTCTGTCAGAACACCAGGCAGTGGCAGGGCAGTGTGGTGAGTAAAGTGAACGAAACGAACAGAAAAACTGCCACTACAAGTGCTAAACAATCAAATAAAAAGCGAAACAGTATCAAATAGGCAACAAAAAACAGTGAAAAAGCTAAATGATAAAATACTTCTATCGTTATCAAATCCGACGTCAATACATCAGGTAACAAAAGGAAGCAACTACATCAAATAATATAGAGGTCAAAAAAGGATAAAGAATATGTTATTTAAATATAGCGAAAACCCGAAGCAAACTAAACTAAACCGCACCCCAAACAGAAGTAAGTTTGTAGAATTCTTTCCAGTTCTTTGCCGTGATTCCTGAAAAAATGGCGTCCACCCCTTTGACGTTATCCCGTTTTACGCTAAAGGGGTGGACAGCATTTTTTCAGGAATCACGGCAAAGATGGCCAGAACGGCAAAAAACTTACGACGACTGTCTGCGTGCTACACTTCTCAAGACGCAACCCGACCGGAACCACCACCGGCACCGGGAG
Source organism: Anopheles cruzii (assembly GCF_943734635.1). Classification (NCBI taxonomy): domain Eukaryota; kingdom Metazoa; phylum Arthropoda; class Insecta; order Diptera; family Culicidae; genus Anopheles; species Anopheles cruzii. Next base: position 5,357,011 of record NC_069144.1, read on the forward strand.
GATCCGTGCCGGCCATAAAAGTAACCGAAAACAAGAGCCCCATGTCACCGTGAACCGTGAGCGATCCGTGAGCATTTTCCGAATGGATTTTGGCGCCTTGTTTTCCAGATCATTAAATGAATTTGTTTATACGCCACCCGGCCCCGTGTATGCCCGACCCGCGCGTGCTCGTGACTTTCTGCCACCGAATCGCCGCCGCCAAGTACGGAAGGTCGCTATCTCGCTCCGGAGGGTGTGCACATGTGGAGCATAAACTTTGGATCCAGACGATTCGGGTGGTGAGTCAACTGCCACTACTGCCGTCAGACGACTGCCTTGCTGGTGCCGCACACGCTCGGAAGATTTTTCGGCGGCCACAAGAAGGCCATTGAGATGCGTCATTGCGTCCCTTTTCCGAATGGGATCCACGAGCGGAAAAACGGAAAACACCGAATTATGAATGGGTTCATGTCTAACCCCTTGTCGGGAAGATAAGTGAAGCCGGTTGTCTGAGCCGGTCCCAGAAGACGCCGGGGAATTGTTCGGCGGGTTCGGCATTGCGATTGTGCCCGTATCGTACACAGAATCATAATTAAGCATAACAGTTTATTGGCAATTCCGTGCCCTTTCCGTGCCCATCACTTTCAATAATGTCAGTTATCGGGGGTCCTCAGCGATGGCCCTTCAAGCGTTTGTCTAAATTAAAGGATTAGCCATCCTGAGAACAGAGAACCACCCATAAAAACGACCCGTAAAGGAACGGAACCATCGTGTAACGTTTAATTGCAAAGCACCGATCAACACACATAAACACTTCAAATAAAAACTACTTTCACCGGCCCGTCCCGGGGTCAAAGCATCGGTAGCTTTCCGAGCTAGCTAAGCATTCGCCCGCTGAACGATACACTCGATTCCACCCCGGAAGCCTCCGGAACGTTCGCTATCAGATTACAGTCCGTGGCATTCCCGAGAGCGGCCACAAAGGCACAGAGTGGTTCCCGGGGTGTGAGCAACAAAATTTCGTGTCCGAGACACACATGAAAGCCCGCGGTGGAATCGAGCACAAGGCTCCCAGGGGGTAGCGAAAGCCACCGGAAATGGCCAGGGATGGTTGGCGGGTTGGTGAAAGTCCCCCGTGTGCATCCCGAAAATATGGTTGTATCGCTTTGCATTTCCATCTGCACCTCAAAAACGGCTGCCAGAGACCTACAAAGAGAAGCTGAGGGAGAGAGAGAAAGAAAGGTGACCGCAGCGGTAGGGTTGTAGCTTCCCGCTGGCAAGGACACACACCCACCGTGGCCTAGCAAACAGGGTCCTTATTAGGGGGCCGATCGAAACAATCGTTTAAACGAACGAGAGCGAGACTGAAAAGAGAGAGGATGGAAAAACGAACAAGAAGGACCTTCACCAGGGGGCACACACGGCAGGCAGACTTTTGCATGTTTGTATAATCTGTGTTTGCTGGAAATATTTCAGCACGAACATGGCGAGCCTCGGGGATTCTAGGTCGGGTCGGGTAGGACCGACCGGAGGGCCGCGATGGTCAGACGAAATTCAATTCAAAACCACAAACGTACCAGGCTGCTCCTTCGGCTGCGCTGCCTGCTGACCCGACCCTCAGCAGGCGACGGCCCGAACAGTCAGACAAATCCTAGATAGGATTCCCGTAGGTGGCTTCCCGAGTTCGATCGCCGAGCCGAGCGCTCTTTAATAAGCGATTAAAGCAACGACCAGCACGAGTTGCTGGAATTTGAGCTAACTTTTTATTGCTTCTTCACAAACAAATGATAGGCAAATGTCGTGAAATTGTACATTTGACATGAAAACATCCTTTTCTAAGCAAGGATGGCTCAAGAATGAATTAATCAAATTGGTATGGCGAGAAGAGATGATTTCAGACTGACTCGAAGCGTTAGCCACCTGGCACGTTGTCTTCAATCGGTTTGCGGTCCGGCACTGACCACATGTCACTTCTGAGTGGTCAGCCCGTCGGCCAACCTTTATCCTTCCCGACCGATCGCTGCGTCGCCCTGATGACGTGATTCAGACACCTGATTCGGCCCCCTTTGTGAAGGACGCCCGTCGAGTCCCGTCAGTCGCGTGTAATTCCCGGGAATTATGAACGTCAACCCAACCGGAGGGATCCGGAGCGTGGAAAGTGAAAAGAAAAGCAGCACAACAAAGAAAGAAACCTAAGCCAGCATCGCAACCGAACCTTGCCGGTGTGCGATAAGATAGTGTGAAGATACGTTACGCCTCACGCGCACGTAGCGGATCCGTAAATCCTTCCGAAAGAGAGCGTGACACTTTAATCGCCTCCCGGAAAAAGTGGCTCCCCGGCTTCCCGGAAAGGAGGAATTATATTCGCTAACGCTTTTCCAATTTCCCAACCCCCATTCGGAGTGATGTGGGTTTTCCGGAAAGAATCGGACAGTATCCGGGTGGAAAATGGAAATGGGAAAACTCCTCCGTTCTGTTGCGCCGCGTTCATTTTCATATTCTCTTACAGAACTGTACATCACTTACCTTTTGATATTGCACGAAACAGGGGGTCTTAAACTTGGCTTCGAATGGCTTCATTTTACCAAACAATATCTCGTACCTCTCGATTTTCCAGTAATTTTCCTTTATTGTAAGCCACAACCCGAGGCGGACGGGGTACTCGAAGAACCCAAACATACTCCCCCCGGTTAGGAAAACGAAGCAGACCGATCTCTATCTTTGCAGCCCCCGCTTATTTATAGGCCAATTGTTTTTAATCAAATAATTCTTATGGCCCCGGACCGAGCCAAAAGCAGGGATTATGCCGACATTTGCCTGTGCTCCTTTCATTTACTCAATTTCCGGGATCCGGCCCGGCACCCGAACCGAGGGGTTTTCCCGACATCCGAAATGTTGCATTGCTTATGAGTGCGTAATTTTCCACTGCCACTCCACTGTGCCTGGTCGCTCTATGATCCCGCCGACCCCCGCCGTGGCCCCGATTGAGTTGGGTGGGCCCCGGGAAAAAGTTTTCCATTTTTGCCGCATGCCAGCGCTCGTTGGAGTGGAAAATTATGCTTTTGATTTCATCTCTCGCTCTCCATCTCTCTCTATTTCTCTATTTTCCAGAACGGGGGGCCATACCCACATATAAGCCATGCGTTGCGACCAAAGTGCGGGGTCCGATAGGGCAAAAACGGGACATTTGGGTGATTTGGGTGGAAAACCGGGAAACGCAAACCAAATCTTGACCAACGTGGGTTTGACACATTGGGGATGTTTTTTTTCTGGGGACGGAAGCGAGCGAATTGGTCGGTCAGTTTCCACAATCGTACGTTATTTTTTATGTTCCCCATTCTCCCGTTCAAAACTTGTCCTGCCACAGAAGCCGTTCGGACCATTTTCCGGATCGCTCTCGACGGTAGCATAAGGGAGCGTTCGATATACAGTGCGTCGGATTGGAGTTTTCAGGAGATTAAATGATTCTTTTCACCTCAAAAAAGTGGAGGGTGGTGAACCCGAACCACAGGCGGCGCAGCAGGGATCGCTCCGTGACCACAACCGACTTGTAATCGCAGGCGAACGGTCAAGCTGGATCCGATCCGACCCGGACCGGCTGTCTCGCGGCCTGTGTTTGTTATGCAAATATTATTTTGTCATTTTTATGCGAGATTTAATGTGATTTGCATTTCGCCAGAGGAACGTTTGGGCGGCTCGGAAATCTTGAGCCATCCCGGAAACGCATCCCGGGCAGACGGGGGGCTTCCTTTTCCGAGAGCCCGGGAAGCTGCGTGACGCAGAAGCAAACCGAACCAAACAAAAGCCGAAAGCCGGCTTTTGCTTTTTGACTTTCCACAGCAGCCGATTCCGGCGGCAGGCGATATGGAAATTATGGACCACCACCCACTTCGCGGGGGGGGTTGGGGCAGCAAATAAACTCCGCACAGGGAGGGGCGGCTAGAATGCGGAGCATCCAAATCAGAATTCCGTGTCCAACGCAAAACGGTAAACAGTTTTGCGTGAATGTTCCCGAAGCGGCACGCGGAATGGTTTATGGGGTGTTACACGGTGCGCTGCCCGTAAAAGCCGTCTCGCCCGTCTATAACACCGCTCCCCGGTCCCCGGTGTCTGCCCGGCGGATTAGGGGCCAGATTTGATTGCCTCGTTTTCGTTACAAGGTTGACTTTTTTCGCTTTGATTTGTAAGCGCGGCCCACGAGACGAGTGCCAGTATCGTTGCGCGAAGGATATACGTTAATATTTGTATATTTACTTACGATATTGAGACATCGCGCGGAGCAATGGCAGAGGTCTTTAAGGAAGTTGAGGGTTTCACCTTGTGAGCGGACGCTGGAAAGAATACTAAACGTAAGGACGACGTCAAACACACTCAAAATGCCATCGATAGCAGAGGTTCTAAAGTGGAACTTCACCCAATTTCGCTCTTTCCGAATGCAAATGAGCAATTCTGGGGATGAAATGCCAATTCTAGATATTAGTTATGTTTGTTAAATTACAACGCAACCAAGTGGCAGCTTGCTTCAAAATCGCTCTTCCTTCTCCGTACCATTACGTTGTTCAATTTAGGCGACAGTTGACGGAAACAAACATCTCGTTCGACTCCACGCCAGAAAGCACACATAAAGCGATGCGTTTTATGTGGAACGGAGCGCATTAGACTAATGCAAATGATCGACCTATCGCCTCGTTCCGGGAACTTGTCCCAGTACCCACCCTGGACCTGAGCGCGGGCTCGACGAAGTTCTGTGTCCCGGAGACCCGGAGAGAAAAAAGGCAACTCATCCGCAAATGCTGGCGCACACTAATGCGACCAAAGTCCTTTGCATAACTTCAGGCGTTGACACACACCAGGCAGGCAGGAGGCACGGCCTCTAATGCTCGCCGGTACCATAAATGCACTCACATACGGGTGTGTATGTGTGTGTGTATGCCATCATCATCATAACTTTATGCCAGCCGCCGGTAAAAACAGCTGCCTTTGCGAAAGTTTAATTAAACCATTCCTAAGTTGGTCCCCCTCGACTGGCTCGACTTCTTCGCTTGACGGCTTCGTGGCCCCCGAGAGAGAGGTAGGCGTGGCCCGCGAGGTGCGGTGGTACGAAGTTTACACTGTCATCATCATACAATCGGATAGTTTTCTTTCGAAATCATTACCTCCCTTACACGGACGATCACACACACTCCTACTCGTCTCGGCGCCGTCTTGCCGATTTGCATGCCGGCTCTTCCTGCCTCGTGTGTGCGGGTATAGCATAAAATGTCCCCAGCCAGCCAGCCAGCCAGCCATCGAAATGTGCATCCCAGGGCCGGGGCCAGGACCGGGGATCTCATTTCCACCGAGCGCGCGGATGTGTGCTCAAATATCATAACTTATTAACGGCATAAAATATGAAATTGTCAAAAGCACTTAAACCCCGATAAGCGAGGCACACGCCCTGCCTGCCTGCCTGCCTGCCAGTGCCACGGTACCGGCAGGGTTTATAGTGACTCCCCGTTTCCCTCCAAGCACCTCTCCGCGCCCTGGAGCTAAGTTATAGAACCGAAGTAACGTGACTCATTATGTGGGGCAACAAATTGGAAGAGCGTTAAAACAACGGACCGTCTCCGTCGTTCCGTTACACGAGGCACATCAAATGACACTCTACACTGCGAAATCCCTCGGCTACCTGGTGCTGTGGTTTAGGTTCAGGCGTACCTCGCCCCATCGATAACCCCATCCCACGAGGAGAAGGAAGCTGAGGAACTCCGGGAGCCCACAAAAAGATGCAGCCCACATTAAGCCCCGGCAGGGGAGGTTGGCACACGGCACCCGAGTTTTTACTACTACATCCAAATAATAACTTAAATTAAATGTAGTGCCATTAAGTTTTAGTGCCAGCCGAAGGTGCCCCGAGCATTGAGTCATAGAGCCTACGGGCGCCTGTAGTGGGCGAGAGCAGAAATTTAGTGATAACAGCACAGTTACTCAACGGCCGCGGCGGCGGTGAGGTCTGCGTTTTCTTTCGCCCCCTTCCGCAGATTCCCCGCCCGATAGTGCGCAGCATAAAAGCCGGTGGCCGCATTGATGCTCTCCGCAAGAGAGAGAGAGAGAGAGAACGGGGTACATTAAGTTTTAACCGGAGCGATATGCATATTTATGACGATGAAATGGCTCGGATAAGGTGCACGCCGGTGTAGTTTTGCAGTGCCCAAGGATCGTCTAAGTTTTCCACCCACCAAGCGTCCCGGATGGGTGGCAAGATTCGTGGGCGGCAAGGGAGCAGCAGGCAGCTTAAGGCAGCACAGCGACGGGGCACCCGATGATGGATGAAATGCTGAAAGATGCGCAAAAAGAGATTGCTTCTTTTCATTAAATATTGAAATTCAATGGTTTTTGCAGCTGAAAGGCTTACACAACGGGCAACGGTCGGGTCGACGGGTAGATGGCCGGATGATCAAACGAGATTTCCGCTTCCGCCGCCGGTAGTCAAACCCGAACCCGAACCCCGTTAATAGACTCGAGTCGCACGGTGGGCCAGTGTACCTGTTTGCTAAGGAGGAATCGAAGCGAAAGGAAGTCAATGAAATTGGATAATTCCTTTATTGGAAATGCGGACCCGTTGTGCGAAGGAAAACGCAGGACGAAATTGGTGCGATGTTTTCCATAATTCACCACAGCAGATATGGGTTTTTGTTAAATTTTCTTTTATTTTATTATTATATCCAACTTTGATTCCACTTTTAAATGTGTTTCAAAATGAATATCCTTCCGCTCCGTTCAAACATTCTGATTCCAGTTCCGACCACTGTGCCGTTGAGTGTTGAAGCCATAAATACACCGCACGCGCTGCCGGTCCATTTGGACCCGGGGTCAGTTCTGTGCCGAATGGCATAAATAAAATCAGCATTTTATCAATATTTGTGAGATATGCATCTCGTGCCCGGCGGCGAGCTACCAGCCGGACGGAGAAGAAGTAATTGAAAATTATTCTCCACTCCTTCCGACCAACCGGCAGACTGTTACTCCATCGCAATTCCCCCGGGTGACCGAAGGCTAAAGACCATTCCGACGGCGCTGTCTTTCGAATGAAACGACTCCTGGCCCTGGTAACCTGTAAAATGAAACCGCCTACCGGCGCTCCCCGGTTAACTGGTCCCTTCTGGAGCGGACAAGGTTCTAACGGGGGCCACGTTCTGCCAGGCCCACTGATGCTGCTCGAGGCGCATCCAGGCGGCGGCCGAAAACCCATTTTGACTAATTTCTCCCGGGAAAAAAAGGCCGGACCCTGGGCCGGTGTGCTAGGGTTTCGGTGTGGATTTGTGTGTCCGGACCTTAAACCTTGGGGCAAAAATATTCCCATTAAAAGAATGAGGCCCCCCCCCCCCGTTCGTTCGTTCGGGCGGCCACCGAGGCACCGAGCTCAACTTCAGCCGATCGTCCAGGGGTCGTCACTTTAAGGGTGCTCCAATTGCGCACACACACACACACAAGTGTCGAGGGACCGAGGCACCGAGGCACCACAGCCAAGATGGCCAACGAGAACTTGCGAACTTCACGGGGCAAGACAACGGCCACTGTCCCGAGGGCACACCGGGTAGTTACGGCAGAGGCTGGGTGCAAAACTTTTCGCCTACGGTCGCCTCAAGAGTGCGTCGGAACTCCGACCCGGTTGGCTTTCCGGCAGCTCCGTCTTCAGCGCAAAAGGTAGCAGCAGCATCTTCAACGAGAGCAGAAGAGTTATGCAAATGTGTCAGACAATTTATGTTTATGAATAACATTATGACTTCGCCGTTCGCCCGGCCGGCCCCGTGGTCACTTCTGATGGTTGGCTGTGTTTTCGATTATTTATGATTAATTGTTTGGAACAACAACAGTCGGAGTCCGAGGGTCTAATAGGGGTCTTGGGCTCCGACCGTCAATCGGCCCCGTACCCGACCAATCAACCCGAGGGCCGCACATTCCACCGTGCCATTCCAGCGTTTGGTGGTTAACATTGTAACCACCAAATCGACCGTCAAACTTTACACTTTTCAGCGCTTCCAATTGAAGGCACACGCCGCAGGGGCCGCTGTTGTAAATCATGTCGATGAAGAAATCGTGTTAAAATTGTAACGAATGTCAATTACACAACTCAATCGTCCGGACATCCTTCGGCGCTGTGCTGTGTCTTGGTTTTAATCACTTCGCTCATCGTTCCGCTTCAGAAGTTGATCCCGAAAGTGGAAGCTCTTATCTGTCGTGTACTTCTTTACTACTTTTCGGAGTCGGAACGGAGAAATAAACATCCAGTTCCGGAAATGGCCATCGCTTCGCAGAATTAACAAACAACAAATGTCAGGATATACTTTCGGAAGAACATAACTTCTGCCTAACGCCCAAAAGATTGATTGGTTCCTAATGGAGCTACTTGAATTAAATTTGCGTTCGGAAACGGTGAACAACGAACAACATTTACTCCGTAACCTTAAATCAAAGTATCGTGAAACGTTGTTGGGCGAAAACTTCACGAATCTTTTCGTAAACACCCCCCGAAAAAGTAGTCGCTCTGGTAACATTTCCTATTTTCGACCAAAAAAGAACCCACGACCGCGACCATAAAATCGCAGAAACTGACGCGGACATAGTGGAGCAAACATGGAGCAAAAGCATCGCGAACGAGCTGCTGTCACATCGTCCGTCCGAACGACCCACTCGATATCCACTCTTTTCGATACTCCCCAAGCCCGTGCACCCACACACAACCACCCACACACAGCTTCCGGTATCGTGTGGGGTGACGAAACGAAAATATATCATTTTCCAGTCCCGTCCCTTTATCCTGTTACCGGAAGCGCCCGGTTGCGGAATGAGCAACACTCTGCGATATGCTGCAGATAGATGGCTCGCTGCACGACACTTTCGCTACCATAAACTACCCTTTTTTTCACTCTCTCTCTCTCTCTCTCTCGCTCTTTCTGCGTGTTTCTTTTTCTTGGGTGAGAACACAAGTCAACAACCATTTCCGGGCCCTTGAAATACACCACCACCAAGGATAAAAGTGAGTGAAAAACCGGGACGGAAGCGGTTCCTTCCAACCCGGTACATAGATCATTTGTCCACCACCACCGTCCCCACTTTGCGGGACAAATTGTTTGCGATGGGATGGGTTGACCAAAAAAGAACACGGTGGCCTGCTTCCGGTTTTCTTAGATAGATTTTCGCCCACTCTGCGTCACTCTTTCGAAGGCGGCTTGCTTTTTTTTCTTGTTGGCGAGGTCCCGCAACACTTTCGGTTTTTGGCGCTCGATAGTTTACTGCTTACTCGACGGGCGCCTCGGGCCACGACATAAATCACATCAATATGGATAAATTATGAGCGGCAACCGTTCGATCTTTTCGGAACCCCGTGGAACCCTCAGCCCGGCTCGCTATCGAACCGTGTCCCTGGTGCCGTTGCTTGGGGTTCTAATCTTTCCCGGAGTCCCAGTTCAAGGGCCAAGCCAAGAAAAGCCGATGCGCTCGTTCCGGGGACGTTCACGTTCGTAGATCGTTGGGCTTTTGGGCGCCGATCGCGAAGGATGAGTGATTTACGGGCGGCCTCGGAGAAGGAATTTACATATTTTTAACAACTTGTGCTCTCTTCGTTTGTCACGGACAAAATGGGTGACACAATTTCGGAGACAGTTCCGTTCTTTTTTGGTACTTTGATACGCAAACCGAAAAGCTATTAAATGGATACCGAAAAACACACAGGATTATGTAACAGGACGTTCTATTGGGGACTTTCTGCAGTCCGTTACTTTAAATGACAAACTTGCAAGTCAATACTCATTGAAAACTAAATTTGGTTGACAAAAATGGGGGCGACCAGAATACGCAACAATCTTAGCCGCTATCCGTAAGCCTCATATTATCAAGTTTCGGCACCTGAAATTCCTGGCCCACATAGTTTGATTCCAAGCATCGCAATCAAGCTGCGGATGAATGAAATAGTTCCACATACTGCACACCATGATCGACCTTGCTAACGGAACCGCGTTGGCACGCGCAACCATTTCGCCGCCCTCCGTGTGTGTCCCCAAAAGCACATACAATCAGCGCATTCGACAAAGTTCATCCATTCGCACGTAAGCGTAAGCTAACTTTGGCACTAAATCCACTCAAAACGGTACCCGTGTCCTGGAGCCCGGCAATCATGGACCTTGTCGGTGCGGCACACCGTACCGCCTGCGCTTCAATCGCAGGCAAATGTTTGCGCTCCTCACTCACGTCCCAGTTGTCCTGGGTCGTAGAAAACGTGTGGCCGCAACGAGATCGGCCCGCGTGTGTTTGGATCCGTGTCTTGTCTTAATGTTTCATGGCGAAACCCAAAACGCGAAACCACCACCGCGTGATGTACTGTGCTGCTGCTGCTGCTGCCAAAGCTCAACAAGACGATGTGCAACGATGCCCCGATCCGTCCGTCCCATCCGTGTCGAGGTCCTGCGAGATGTTTTGCGTGACGGTAAGTGCCCTAAATCCCGCTCCTTCGATTCGGTTACCCACCCCGCCCGGCCTTCAAAGGGATCGTGTGTGTGTGTGTGTGAGATTCTGACACCCCGAGACACCCCAAAAACCGAACCCCAACCTGGGGTAGGGTTCATGTCCCGATGTGAGCTTATTTGACGAACGTGACTATTAGACAATTTTATTTGTAGCTCACCCACTGCCTCGCGGTGAGTCCGCCTTGTTGTCCGCCGGGGCTCACGTCGCCCGAAAACGCCGAGAAACTTATGCTTATGCTGCGCCACCCGTCGAATGTCTTTCGCCGCCCCCCGTAAAAAAACGAGGCAAAGAACTGCAGCGACTCAGTCACTCGTCAGACAGGGACACACTCCTCAAACAGTCATCAACGCGCAACCTAACCGCGCTCGGTGCATGTTGTTGCTGCAGTGTGGAAAAGTTCGTATGTCGTTTAAACTGGTCCGCCTGCAGACTCCAACTCCAACGTGCCGTGGAACCTGACATGAAGTTTTCCTACTCGTCGTCGTCGTCGTCGATACGGGCGATGGCACGCTGGTGGGGATCCTCTGCGGGGCTCTGCGGTGATATGCATGACGGTGAGGTGTTGGAACTGGCAGACCAAGATTTGCCAGCCCCCGAGGGGGCCATGCTACCGACGGTGGCTCCGTACCGTAACGGTGGAAGTTTTAACGATCATGTAGTGAAAATTGTACCACAGAAGCGATAACATTGTTGGATAATAGCATGGAACACGGGGCGAACGAACCGTTGACGTTGCCTATTGATTTGCCATAAATCTTTGGAAAGGCCTTTTTTCGACGGTTCTAAGGTTGGTTCAACGATAGGAGATGTTATCTCATTTTATAGAGGATCATTTTACTCTCAATCTCGTTTCCATTTCATGGATTTTCAATTTAAAAAAGGTTGCTTGGATCTACCAACAGCCGCGAGAGCTTTAAAAAGACAAGTCGAATTATCAAAGAGGTTGCCTTTAAATGTTGAAAATACTTCAATATTTACGTTTGCATCACAACGATTAACTTCAAGAAAGTTGACCAAACATGTATTTTAGAGCGTTAAAAATCGATACTCAGCCTCAACTTAATTTCAGTCACGAACGTTTGTATGCGAACTTTCACCGGGACGAACTAATAGGACGCGGGCCATAAATTGAAGCCTGCCCCTAAAACCCCATTTAAACGCAGTCTCGTAAAACTGGACTAATCTTGCAGCAACGCAAGAAAGTTGGGAAAACAAATTCAAATATATCAAAAAGCCATCCGTTTTAATCAATCTTGCCAGCCAGCAAAACCTCGAAAAGGATCCAGACATTGGAAAATTCGTTACTTTTCGTTACCCCCAAAGACCAAGTGGAGAGTGGCTTCGGCCGTTCAATCTATCTATTTAAGTGATCATAAATTCGGCATCTAATATGACTGATAAAAATCAGCCGGGCAATCGTCGAACGGCCGGCGCATTACGAACCATTTCACGTTCTGCGCGTGTCTTCGTCATCCGGCCACACAGACACAAAAATGGCATGGCTCCGTCCCGGCTCCCGACTTCCGACTTCCATCAACAAATCCGTCCCCTTGACGTAGACAGGCAGGCGTATCGAATCGGTTGCAGCCGATGACCAATCGAGCTCGGGATTTGGTTGTTTGACGAGGCGAGATTACTAGCGCATTGTGGCCCCGTGTGTCTTCGAGTCTCCTTTCTTCGGGCGGCCACACGTACGGTACGGCGAACGACAACATTAAACGGTTCGTAAGCCGGTTCGTTCGAGTAGCTGGCGCCACCCGCAAACCGGATCCTGCGCCGGGATCATGATTAACTTTTACTCTCCGCTTCCCTCGCCCCCTTCGCTGGTTCTGGCTCCGGCTTCTATCTTTATTGGAGTCAATAAATTTAATTTGCTATAGCCATTTCCTCTTTATGATCGGAAGGAGGCCACTTCCGACGGGCGCGCGCCCTCCCGCCCGGGGACTGCGAACGATTGTGCGAACGTGCGTTACGGGCGTTACGTTGCCAGGGACCGCTAGGAACCCGGAGCCGGAGCAGGGATATAAATTAACGGAATAATTTATCCAACTACACTCGGTGCTCGAATAAAGAAAAATTTCCTTCACGCAATCGAGCGCAATGGTGTTACGGGGGGGCCAGCCGGTGCCAGATCCGGTGGAAAATCCTACCGGGGTGTGTGTATGCATGTTGCGAGCAATTCGTACTTCATTTCCCGGCCGTGTAATTGAAGCGGCCCCACACACACACAAATTCGGCGTGCAACACCGAGGATATTAGTTGTGAAACTTTTCCATACACACACACACATCGTGTGAGTCCCGATCCGCATTGAGTAGAGCTGCGAAAGTACTACGAAAGCTGTTTCGGAATTCGAGGGCTTGGCGGTGTTTGCCGCCGCCGCCGCCACTGGTGGTAATCGCATTCCGGAAGGACAACTCCGGTTTCCCCAGTTTCCCCTAGGGTGGGAAATGCATCCCACATGGAGGGCCCACGTGGGAAAATTCCTTCGGCGTAGACGGGCGGAAATCGAGGGCGAACTCGTTTGCAGCTCTCGCTTGTATTGTGTTGATGTTGTACAACTTAACCGTGCGTGTGGAAATTTAGCAAACGCTCCACGTTGATTAGTTGTTGCTCAGTTGTTGAGGAACTATCCCGCGATGGAGCTTCGCTCTGTGAGATCTTTGCTTTTAGTTCATGTAGCAAACATCGATCCCGGTTCAGCTTTTGAAAAGTATCGTAACCGGCCAAAGAGTTGAAGGGTCCGAAGCCTCCGCTAGGTAGCGTCAAAAAAGGTGTAAGGACATGCAAAACATTTAAATGCCTTTTAGATTCTTAAATATGGAAAGCGTCTTTCGTCGTGTTTAACAAGTCTTAAAGGCTCTGCAATTTGTCAGTCCAACCAACCCATTAACTATGCAACAGATAATTTCAGCAAGCTTATTAGCTAAAGGGCGAAATTGCATTCAATTTACGGGCGAACGTAGTACGGCTATTCGCATTTTTAGAGCCATAAAATGCAACAACAATAACGGTGTGTGGCTTTCGTGGCAAAGGCCATTTTTTCACCTTTAACTCAACCCGCACGGTTTGAGTTTCGTGCGAAGTTCCCATCCATCTCTATGACGGTACATTTGCATCGGGGACTTACAAGCCCATTTTCTGTGCCACCAATAACCCGTGATTGTATCAAGCCGTTACAATAGAAAGTAAGTAATAGCCCGGAACGCAATATTTCAGTGGTGGTGGTAGCAATTCGAGCAATAACAATAACTTTCTCCCGACGGAGTTCCACCGTGGTCAATTAAAGTGGGTTGTTTTGTGGAAAGTGATTCCACATTAAAAAAGGCGCGGATACCAACATAACAATAAGACGATGAAAACTTCGGCGCCTTTTTTCGTTAAGTGAAAATGCCGATGCCTTAGAGAACAATGAAAATTAGAAGGACTTGGTCGGCCGCCGACGACCACGAATGGGAATCGTAATTAATCATAATCAAGACGAACTCCGTAAGCGATCCCGCTGATTGGTTTTTGAACGGAAGCCCATTTTCCCGTTCATTTTTCTTCTCCATTCTCATTATGGCCGTGCTGACAAATTGACGAAAGTTGGACGTTGATGGGATCGCCCGCGCCCGATTCCCGCCGGAAGAATTTGCATCATTTCCCTATCATTTTAATGCTCACTCAATTCGCCGACCTGCCCAGAAAGAAAGCTGGACAACGTCATCCCGACCGGACGGAAATTTTCGCGGAGTGATTTTCGGTTCTCACCGAACACCGGGGAATCGATGCCGATAATGGCATCAGGCGGAGCCCTCCCGGAAGGAAAGCCCAACGCACAAAAGGAAAAAAAAAACTAATCCTTCAAAAATGACCTTAAGACGAAAGGCCCAATAATGATTTTGATCTGTACCGAAAAGGTTTTCCTTCCTTGCGCAGAAAAAAACGGAAAGAAAAACGAAATATGGCTCATAAATTAATTTTCAATCATCGCATCATGGCATGACAAAAAAAAACGCACGGGAAAACGATCATGAATTTGCATAAAAATTAAGGTCAGCTTCTTTCCGGTGTTAGGTTCACCGTGGCCACCATTAGTGGGGCGCATTAGTAGCTGCTCTTTCGGTTTTCGTGGCCAAGGTTTTGTTTTTTGCCTCCCGGCGTGTGGCCTAACGTTCCGGTTTTTTATTCCAAATATGCCAATATTCTACGAGAGCAGGGATTCTGACTTTATGCATCCTTCAAATGGACCATTAATGAATAATCGAATGTTTCAGCTAAGGATCGAGGGTCACGTTAGGCGTTAATTTATTTGGACTACGCAGAATTCATTGGGGTAGGATATTTGAAAAGCATTCGAATTATTTATTTCATTCTTACACTCAACCAACAAATTCACAATGACGCTGTACACTCACTTTTGTAAGGATGCAGAGAGATAATCTATACAGAAGGTAGAGTGAATAGAGAAAATGTTTCCTAAATCGAATTTCTACATCCATTCTGTGCTCCCCTGTTGCTCCCAGAAAGTAACCGGTTCCGGTTGTCCATCTCTTTGCTAAAAGCTACCGCCCCTCGTAAGAAACCAAGCTTTCCACCCATCGAACAATCCACCACTAAATTAGCCCCCAACAAAAGGCCATAACCTGAAAACGACGTAAACGGCGGTGCCGACGATCACGGCGACCGACGACGAACGCCGAAGCGACAGCGACAATCATATCGCCACGCCACGAATCATTTGACAAATCAAAAGCATGGCCACCGCTCCGGCCATGGCCGCCGGAGCGTCTTAAAAATTGCCCATAAATCGTCAACTTTCGCCCGATGAAGCGTAAAATTGCCAATGCTCTAAACTTTGCCCATCGCTCATTTGGCCGGCCATTGTCCGTCGACCGGCGGCGGCGGCGGAGACGGCGGCCAGCCCAAAACTAGCACTTCAACTGCAGGCAGTTATCGATTCGTTGTCGTTCGTCCCCGGGCCGGTCTGTTTTCTTTTAAAAGAACTTTCCACCGGCCAGACCGGTCGTTCGAGAAGGCGACTTCCAAACGCGGTCCCTACGGGGCGCAAGGTTGTGGCGCAAGAAGCAACCCTCAGAGAGCCTGATTTTCCAATCGCGAACTTTGCCCATTTCCGATTTCCGGGCGAACTTGCCCAGGTCCTTATCCCCGGGTTCGCGTCCAAGAAGCAGCAAACCGAGCCACCCACCGTTTACCGGAGCGATGGGTAGAAAACTTTTGCTAAATTTGATTCCAACCATCCATCGCTGCACAATGTATCATTTATGCTTTCAGCCCGTGGGTCGTGGTCCGGCCCCGGAAGAAACACGGACAATAGTCGACGGAATTGCGTCGAGCCACTGCTGGACCACCGAATGGGTCCCGTCCTCCATGATGTCTGTATTTCATGTGTTCGCTTCCGCGTAAGAACAGCGAGCACTAAACATAGAAAGTTAAGGAGACGTGAAAGTTGTAAACACATCACACACATATCACCGCCAGAAGCATCGTCTAGCGTCGGCGAAACTATTTCGGAGTTCATACTCGCTGTCCATGTTTTCAGCATCTGTCGGCCCACCCAATGGCTCTCGCTTGACGGGCCAAAACAGAACTTTTCTTTCCTTTTTGTTACTTTTATCAAGAGCGAAGAATCGAAACACGTGGCGGCTGATCAGTCTGGCATTATTTTGCTGTTCGGTTTCGGTGAATTTGGCCACCCAAAAATACTCAGTTTGTGTGAAAATTTCCCATCTTCCAACTAATGATGTGTGCGACTAAACACCAAACTCCAAACCAAACTGTTCTGTTCGTGGCAACTTCTGAAACGGTTCTGGACGTCAGCACCGCACTTTCTGCTTTCCCTATGGTGGGCCCGGCGGCAACGGCAGCAAAAGAAAAAAGTCCAAACCCACCCACCGACCAACCGATTCCACCGATCGAACTGCAAAACAGCGCACGAAACGGGTGCCCCGAAGGTTGGTAAACTGAAAAACATTAGAAGTCAATAAAACTCAATCAAAGTGTAAACGTGTGTAAAATAATTCAATCTGCACACCCGGCGCAGATGCATCCCACGAGCGCTCGCCGATCGTTGGGATGGCCCCAGCCGGCCCAGTGACAACAAAAAAAAACATAAGAACCCAACGGCCATCACGTGATCACGGCCCTAACCAACCGTTAAGAGGCCACCCGGTGGCGGGGCTGGTGGTGGTGTCAAAAGTTTTCCACCGGCAGAAGGACCTGCACCCAAACGACCGTCGGGTCGGGTGGGCGGGGGTGATCCGCACTATTGACCGCAGTGGCCTGTAAGTGAGCGCGGTGCCACCGGAGAGTTTCTTTTTCTGTGGGCCAACTTCTTGCGGGTTCCGAAACTGCCAGCCACGACCGTACCACGGCTGTGTCATAAGATGGGCTCTGTATCACTTCTATGGGCGACCTTCGGGGGCCACATTCTGGCTTCGATTGGCCGTTCGTGACCGAGTGTCGGAACCGCAACACTTTGCCTCCTGTCCGTGTGTTTGGGGGCTTCTTGTGGGAACGTGTGATCGGGAACCGCCGCAAGATATCGATACAGCAACCGCCACGGAGGTTAGAGCAAAAAGTGTGCCATTTTAGGACGATTTCATTTTTTAGTGTAGCGCGCGTTGCATACTTTTAGGCGCCAATTTTGAAGTTGAAAATATTGTTCGATATACGCCAAGTGGGAATTTGATTTAATTTAAATAGGTCTTTTCGACAGCTATAACTAATAAACTAGCATCCAATTCTGTCGGTTTTGATGCAATATATTGACATCATTTGCCATCTGAAAGCAAATCTTTGTGCGAAGGAAACCCACTTCACCGATTGATTTGCAAACATCGCCGCAACGACATAAGCACTGTCATAATCACCTATTCAAGGGCCACTGTGATGGACGAAAAACTTTAGCCCAACCACAACCCGTGGCCACACCATGCTGGTTTCCGAATCACCTTGTGCTGAGCTGATAACAGTTTCGCCACATCGTCACCGGCGGCAACAGGATCGTGTTTCGGGCACCACGTACTCTGGTGGGGAGTGTATCGCCCTGCAGAACAAACACCAAAAACGCACGCCCGACGCACAACGAAAGGCAGATGGTTCTTCTTTGCAAGTTTATGTTTGATTTTCTACTAGAAGCATCAATTATGACGACCATGATAACTTTGGGCCCGACTCAGCGTGGCGCAGAAACGAACAGCCAATCGATTCATCGGAACTTGACCAACAGCTATTTAAATACACACAAATTAGTAAATTATACTCACCTCACACATTGAACCTGTAAAATAAAGTACGAACATCGCACAGGATGTTCCGTACATTCCGCATCGACTGCAAGTAGCGTCCAGCGCCCTGGCCACTCCACATAAACCAACACTTGTGAGTGGCGGGATTTTTGAGCAGAAAAACCCGGATAAAACTTTTCTCATTTTCAGCAACCGAACGATGCTGCCAGACAAAAATAACTACCTACCAGCGGCTCTCTGGCTCCGTGCGAACTAAACACCATCCAAACTCTTTATGAAACGCAATGCAGACAAATCGCTTACAAACTTTAAATTGTAAACTCGCACGGTGCAGCTTTTTCTCGTGCACTCGACGCAGATGCAGCCCGCAGTTCCACTTCGTGTGCAAATAGTACGCTTCCTAGTGCTCGCCGACGAGTGAAAAAATCAGACACTGGACTCCGGGACACGGGATCGGTATTTAAGTTGTATACTCGAGCCTTTGCACCCCGTCCTGCTAGCGATCTCCAAGAAGGACACAGCCACGGCAAGACGGCTTGCGAGTAAACAAATGATCCCAAACACCGTGTCCCGAAATCCATTCGGGACGGAAAAACTATACGATTTCGTCCCCTTTTTTGTGGCAATTTGTGGACTTTTCGTATGTGTGAAAAGCGTGTAATTATTCACACAGACCGACGAGTCGAGAGGAGTCTGTTCCCAACACACAACAGCCACGTGTCCCCGTCACGAGCGAGAGCGCATTTTTATGACACCGTGCGCGAGCTGCCAAATTTTTTGGGTGCATAGTAAAAGCGAATATAACATTTGCCATGGCCAACGGTAGATATGAGTGCACATTCCACTAAAAACGGAAAAGGAACCATTTGTCGGGTGCCTCATCTCGCACGGCACCCTGACGCATTGCCGCCTGCCTTCCTAAGCAATCAACCCCGCGCCCGGCACCAACGCACACACACACACCCGGGACATCATCATTCATGTTGGATGGATTTATGAAACGTTCCCGAGCACCCCGAGTTCTTTCCCCACCC
Organism: Anopheles cruzii; assembly: GCF_943734635.1. NCBI lineage: Eukaryota > Metazoa > Arthropoda > Insecta > Diptera > Culicidae > Anopheles > Anopheles cruzii. Next base: position 5,375,783 of record NC_069144.1, read on the forward strand.
ATTTCGGGTTGGTGATTTGGTGGAGTATTGGACTCAATCCACCCAACAGGGTGCCGACTGTTTTCGCATCGACTCCGGTGCTTGGCACAAATTAAGCAAAGAAGCTTTAAATACTGTGAAAATGTAGGAAAGCATAATAAAGCTAAAATAACACATTTAAAAATTTGTAAAAAGAAAAAAACCCAATGATAGAAAGACACAGCTGGCAAACAACATGCAAAACCAACGAACAAAAAAGGCTTGCTTCTAAATTACGTGATCAAGAAACTGATCGCAAGCGGCACGTCTTAATGAAGCACCCGCCGCGTAAGAAACATGGCCCGTTGCAGCAGCGGAAATTTATATATATAAAAGAGATAATGTCACTTTTAAGCTCTTATTTTATGTGCCCATTCCGGGGCCGCTTTCCCCTGGCCCGGCAGCGTGATCGCGTGCGTTACTTTTCGGCGAGTGCAACGCTTTTGGCCCTTCAGTTTTCTTTGCCGTTCCCTCCGTGCTGTTTGCACTTCCCGACTGGGGCAATGGTGCATTGTTTTCTTTTTATTTGTGTTTTTTTTTTTGCTGTTCCAGCTTGCATCTTCTTTACTCTCCGTGAAATTTGTTTGTATCCTTCCAGGCGCCCTGGCGCATTTGGCCACCTTCCAGAGCAGTAAATGCAGCCGCCGGCGGGCAACTACGAGTTCCGGAACTCGTAGCAGGCTCCAAAACTGCAGCAAAAGAGGGGAAAAAGGGTAAAAAACTGGCACGGTGCACGCGAAAGTTATGCTGCACAAAGGGGCCGGCGCTGCAGTAATGATCGGCGAAGCGAAAATTATTCTCCGCTGCTCCGCCGCTGGCCGAGTAATCGAGCGATGCTGCGAACGCGGAACAAAGAGATTTTTCGCTCCTTGTTGTCCATTTATTGTTCCAAACCGTTGGGCAAAGCTCGCGAAAAACGATGTGTTGTTGAAATTATTCTTTGATCAGTGACATCCGTGCGTAAAAGATCGCTTTGTTTGAGTTCATCTTGAAATCATCATCGGAGTATCGTAACTAGCGTTCTAGAAGTTCCTTCATTTCGGTAAACCATTTCTTTTGCTAACACCTTACCAAACAGCTAGTCCCTTCCAATTCCTGAGGTACTCCGGGAACCATTAAATCTCTCTCATAGAGCAAGCAACTTCCCTCCAACTTTTCACTCATTTATTTTAACCCATTCATCAGTGCATCAGCGTTCCTGTTTGTAACAAAGTCAAACCAACCGCCGAAAACCTGACGAGCCACAAAATTCGTTACATTCGACAGCTCCCGCTCGGAACTTCCACCACGCCTTTGCTTAATTTAACAAAGCGTCCAACAAACCATCTGCCAGATCGTGGCAAACGGAACGAAGGAACTCCTTGGCGGTGCAGCAGCGCTGAGCAAACTGAACGAGTGTCCTTTGTCTAGCCTGCCCATGCTTACCACTTACTCGCGCGTTTGGGTACGACGCTTACCCGTGAAGTGCACTGTAAAGGCGGAAATTTAAAGTCAAAGTTTTAATTTTGTTTTCCCAACCAAACGCCCTGTGCCACCGTGTAGGGCGAGTCTGAACGTCGAGACGAGTGGTTTGCAGTCTTCTTTTGGGAAGTTTTAATTTTTTGATAGTTTTTCGTCGCCGAAAATGTTCGAGTTCCCTTTACACGGCCAGGGCGTAGTTTGTAGAACAATTTGAACGATTCGGAACCCATCGAAATGGGCACGTAACCGGAATGAAACAATGTGCTTCCAATTACAAATTTCAATGATTCAACCGTACGATTAAGATCTTTTTTCATCCGTTTCAGCGAACAAGAAACAAACCAAACTTTGTTGCTTGATGAATGAAACAATGTAGGCTTCTTACGACATTACGGAATGATCAATGTTGACCTTCCGGCCGCTACAGTCGTCGAAATTTGCATTTTTAATTCATCAAATTTCAGCTCGAATTAAGTATGCTAATAATCTTATCAGAAAACTTTTCCCAATTTCTTTCCCAAAAACAGCCTTCGATCGATCGATCGAAACAGAGGGCACGGAAATCGCATCTCACCGAAACGTAATCTATTCGAAATTACAAATGGCTGATGTTACAGAAATATGCTTCCTTATCGGTGCGTAGACAACTCTGCGCGTAACGTGATTTGTTTCGTGAAACGCAATGTGACGCATAATTACTGCCTGCCAAACTGGCATAAAGAAAGTTTAAACCCCGAGAATGGGAGAGAAAAAGAAACCGCCAACGACCGACCGGCAAACCATTCTCGGGAGCGGAAACGCGCACAAACAAAGGGACACACCGCCGACCGGCACACATCCGCGCAATATCTATGCAAATTTATTAATTAAAATTCTAATTAACTTCATAAATAATTATACCGCCACTTCATCAAAGTTGTAATTAAATTATATGTACTGCTCATGTTTGACTCTTTTGTTTGGCATTCTTTTTGCGCACTCCACGCTGTGCGTGTGCGTTGGTTGGCAAACTCCAGAGTGGCCCCAGAGTAGTGTTGAGACAATAAAACGGAAGGAACGAAAGGAGTTTTCCGGCAATCAGCTCCGACAGCATTTTAGACGCTACTCATTCTGCCCTCGCGGTGGGTTTCGCCCTGCAGACTTCAATTTTCACCGTTCAACATTCCGTTCGCAGGACACCGATGCCAATCGCATTTGGCACCAGGAAGGAAGATGGTGCTCTCAACCACCGGGCGCCTCCATCGAGCCATTTACACACCGTAAAGTGGTGATCGACTAGCCCAACACGGAAGCCAAACGGTGTCTCGGTGGCAAAGTGTCCTTGAACGAAAATGGCGCGTTTTTTGTCCCTATTTGTTCCACCCCAACCGGAAAGAGGAAAGGATGCGTTTTCCTATTGTTTCACCCTTTAAAAACGCAAACCACAAAAGAAACCACAAATAGTCCTCGGCCGCACGGGACGAAAAGGACCCACTGCAGCTGGCAGCCAATGGGACGAACCTTTGGCCAGAGAAGCGCCAACCGCGGGGGAGCCCACACAAGAAAGGATCTTCGCACCGCGCGTGTCTACGCTGGCGTGGGCTTCTGTTTTTCTTTATTCCCGGCTTTTTTGTGCCTCGAGTTTGACTCGAACAAAGGCTCGAGCTACACGCGCGAAAAGTATGGCCATGGCTCCGTGTGGCTTGCTTGCCCCCTTAAGGCCACGGCCACGACCACAGTGGCTATGGCGGTGCCAGCGTGCAGCGCGTCGAAGGACGATAAAGAAGCCGGTGCGAAAGGTGCGATGATAGGGAGGGAAAAAGTTTTAACAGGTTTACTGGTTTCTTCATTGGAGCGTTAATTAAATTAAGCTCCGATTATCGCAATTACCTGCTCCCCGGGTTGAGCAGCCAGCACTACGGTAGGTACGGGTGCAGGCTTCTCCCGCTTTGCCAGGACTTGCTACAGCCGTTTGGCGACTGAAGTCTGGCTTCCCGTGCCCCGTATTGTTCCTCTACAACAACGCTATAAGCAAAAGAAAGGCCCACTATCGTGGTGGCGGTGGTGGTGGTGAGAAAAAATCCGACCGAGTATTTGCAGGCGGTAATCTTGGGATCTTGCCACCCACGGCGAAGGTGTAAACGACTGTAAGCTAATTAGATCCTACCTTGGCTCCGTCGTGGGGTCTTTGATTTTTTTGCTGTGAGCATCATCACGCAAAAGTTGGCCACTATAATGCTTTCGCAAAAGTGTGTATGGGTGGGTTTCACCTATTGGGAAGAAAGTAAATCGAATAAAGCTGATGATACCCTGACGGTGAAACTTTTATTTGGTTGCTTTGGGAACAATATTTGAAGAAGGAGAAATATTTGATAAAGTTAGATAAATCAAATAACCTATTTTGATGATATGATACAATAAAAGATGAAACATAGGAATGGTTCCTAAGGCGGGTCCTAAGGGTAAATCTTGGCCACCCTCCCATAATAAAGCAACCATTCGTTCCGTGCTCCATTGCACAAAGGACACTGATGAGGCGTTGGCCGCAAAATATATCTCCCTCAACTCCTATAAATTAGAACTCGGGCAAATGTTTCAAGGTGGTCCTTTGGCCTAATTGAACTTGCACCAAATTTCACCCTGTCCATTTGCCGCACCGCTTGCCGACGACAAAACGGTAAAGGAAGTTCGAATCGATACCGGACACCGGTCATGTAATCTAAAATGTGGTCCACCTGTCGTCCAAGCAACCGCATCATCATTGAAAACTCCTCGGGTGTGGCCAGGTCCCCCGGGGTGTGCCCGGAACCAAAGGCTGGTGGCCAGCAGAGTATGCCTGGAAATTCGCCTGTGGTCCGGGGGCATGTCGCTTTGGAGTTTGCAAATTACCGAAAACCACAGAACCTATCTAGGCAACTTTTACTACTCGGTGACATGCCTGCGGTACGGTGCGGTGCCAGGACCCCAGGACCAGGTTTTGTTGTAAGCGCTACGTTTGTGATAATCCTTCCACAACAATCTTCCACTGTCCCAGGTGCCCAACGCCTGGAAACGGCATTCCGAGAAGTCCCAGAGACCCTCGTCTCCCTCACCTCAGTTTGCTTCGCTTAACCGCTTACTAATTCTCTAATTTGCAACGGTTTCTCCAAGGACGACTCCTCGGCTCCGTTCCAATCGAATGACCGAATGGAGGGATTTTCAGCTTTTTTTCCCCTACACACTGCGGTAAACTGTAAAACTACACTGACAAGCTTAACTGAAGAGTGGTAAATAGTTTTCGTTTGCGAGTGACCGACCCCCGGAGTGACCTTTTTGGGTTCGGTAGCCACACGGTAGCAAAGCGGTGAATGGCAATTAAAAGAAAAACACCAGAAGGGCGTTCGTTGAGGACCGACGGCAGCGAGCCAGTCCTTTGAGGCGGATCAAAATCAACCATTTTAAGCATTGATTACGGTTAATTAACAATTCACGAGAGCGCTCCATCTGTTTTTAGATAGTAGCTGCCTTTTAAATACGTCTCTTTAAAGTTTAACACTACTATTAAGAACTCCTAGTTTGAACGAAACCCGCTTGAGACATGTGTGCCAGGATTATGCGTGCTCTGGTCGATAAACCCCGTTTCGTTTGATGTGTCCCAACCGAAGAAGTTGGTAACCTAATTAAATGCTGACGAGCATAAGTGCCTATGGTTGCTGTAAGTTGCGAGGTAATTGAAAAATAAATAAAGCATTTCGAAATTTGTGAACTGAACGGAATATGAAAGCACAACGAAAAATCGATGTTTATTCGATGTTTTTCACCCATTTGATCGGATCGCAATGCGCCTTGATTGCTGCAATTTGCAGCACAAAAGCATAGCCGAGTTTTGCTCCTTGTGTCTAGTCACCTTGGTTTGGAAATGTTCAATTTTCAGAACTAATGTAAATGGATATAAACCAGTTTAATTACAACCATTCACTCTACAACACTCGAAAGTTATCGTTTAATGGCTTTTTAATCTAATTTCTGACAGACTTTGCTGTATTTTATAAAACTTTCAAACTTGTTATAATAAACCTTTCGGCAAGTAGCCAAAGCGACAAAAGGGCATTCTTCCCACCCGCTTGCGGTACCTTACGTTCGGGTCAGCCATTCACGGCAGCACGAAAATGCAGCGCGGAAACTTTTTCAATAAATTCTTCCCACAATTCTTACGCAGCACCCACAAAGGAAACCCTCCCGTGGCTCCCTTATCGTTTGCGTCCAAATTTAGCAAAATCCCCACCCCATCCGAGAGCCAGATTTTCCTACGTTCATCGATATTGGTACCCGTATTTTCCATTGGCCGACTCGACCGACCGCTTAAGAATGTCGGTGACTGTGGGGGTTGGAAAAGCGACACCCCTAACCCTTGCTAGCGATCGACGTAATGCCTTTCCCTGGGCCACGGTTGGCGGGAACATAAAAAATTATAAAACAATAAAGACAATAAATTAACGGTGATTGTTTCACACTCGGGAACATTCTCGAGCACCGCGAGAAGAAAATATCAGTTTGGACCGCCCGCTGCTGCTGCTGCGTCCTTAAAGTTCGTTCTTTTCTTCGGGAAAGCCCCGTTTTTGTCCGCGCCTTGCTGCCGACCGCAATCAGTAGCGCCGCCGGCAGCCACGGCCACGTCGGTGACAGTAAATTATGCAAATTTCTATATCGTTACCATCGCTGGCGTGCGGTACAGAGCCACCTATCCTTTACCAACGGTAGGCCAACGCTCCTCCGAGAAGGAATGTTCCTTTCGGCGCAGCATCCGCGTTGAGACGCCCTGCAGCACCGTGTCGAGCAATCAGAGGCTCGCAGGGTGTGCATAGAACCCATCGGTTGCCCTCGGGCCGAGTGAGGCCAGCATCAGTGCGCTCGTGCGGTAAAGTGATTGTGTTTTCGGGAAACAATTTCCGTCAACTGTGGCACCAAAGAGCGAACAAGGCTCGGCTCGGCACAGTGTATGACGGCCACGAAAATTTAGTCAAATGAAAGTAAAATTACTTGGTTACTGTTTGGTAAACTCTTCACTTTTCTAAACGATTGTTGAACTCAAGTTTCACATTACCTGAAACAGACACACGTATTACTTTTGTCCTTTTGGTCGAGACACGTCACTTAACTTTCGACCGCCTACTGTAACGAAATTTCTGTTCGATCACTGCACAATAGGTAGCCGCAGAAGGCGCCTACTTCCTCTAACTTGCTGGTTGAAAATTTGATGAAACGCTTCGACCTCCGAGGCACAGCCTCCGTTGACGGCCGGCAGCCGTCGAGGAAATTGTTTCCGAGTCCGAAGTTTCCCAATTTCGCTGTGAAGCGCATGTTCCGATGGAATTCTTACCATTAATGCGCTCCATGCTGCCACGGAGGCCACTCTTACACACACGTGCATCACCAATTCATCATCGGGTGCCACGAAGGAGAAACCGGGGACCGAAAATCGGGAAAATATTCGCCAACCATTATTGCGCCACCAGCCAGAGCCCGAACCGGGGCCACAGTTCGGGGTCGGCGAAAGAAAATGCATTGTGCAGGGCCGGTGATCGGAGGGTGTTCAAAAATTTATGTTACCAAATTTCTTTTCCTCCCATTGTCGAATGTGTTACGTGGCCCCCATTGTTCCTTCGGATGTAAGGCGAGTTTGCTTGCCAAAAAAAAAAGAAGCGAAAACCATACAATGGCTTCGAGTTCGGCGTGGAAAAATGGTGTGCAATTTTATTGCTACTCCTCAGGTGGCAAATAAACTAATCGATTACCGTGGGCCACATGGCCGCCCGTGGAAATCAATCACTGGCGGGAACGGGCGGGCAGGCGGCCGGGCGTGGCCGGAACTCCTCAGCCGTACAGGACGACACCGGGACGGTACGTACGGGGCCGGGTGGTTTGGACCGCAATCGGTGGCCTCCCCGAGGACCGTTGCGGTGGCAGCTCCAGCTGCTCGATGGAACGCTCGATCCAGGGCCGGTAGGTGGTCAGATTGGTGAACAGGTGCGGTGCATGATTGATGTCGGTCGACCAGGTCAGCAGTCCGCGCACCGTGCGCCACGTTCGGCCTCCGTTGTCCTCGTCGCAAATCAGCGGTGCTCCGCTGTAATCCTGCCGGGGACAACGGGGGTCCAGAAATGTGGAATTAGTGACAACATATCAGTGAACACCAGTTGACGGGGTTAATGAGGACTGCAAAGAGGGCAAAAGTCCATAATAGATGCACCAGAGAATAAAAAAACCGTCATCCATTTTTGCCGCTATGCGCACATTATTAATGTACGAATGAGCGCGATTCAATGCATTGCATTATTTAATTGTAGCTTTGATGTGCATTTTAACATTGGTATTTACACTCTACTGTTACATTGTTATAAAAATTGTTCATGAAAAACTGATAAACAAATAGCACAAAATACCATATTTTTCCACAACTGCAAAACAAGATACAATCCTGCATCCTACTCGAATGTCACGAACGAGAATTAACACCGCAAAACGAACCCGGAGCCAGCTCCAGTCACAAACAATTGACCGTTTCATCAAACAGCTTCCGTATATTTAATCGTCTTAACAGTCTGACCCACTGGTCACACCAGTCTCCGGTTCCGGAGAAGTTGCCCTAGCACCAGGCCACATGATATTGCCATGGTTTTCGCAACGGAACAGAAAACAACAACGGAAAAATTCAGAAACTCCACAATGTCCGGCATCAATTGTTCACGCTCTCGTGAAAATGCACCCGACGCCGAGTCGAGTGAGCCAGAAACCAAAATCGTACCAAACCACAACCACCGCTGCTCGCATCCGAAATCCGGAAATGTTGGGCACCCGGTCGGAACCGACCACCGAACATGGAATTCGTAACACAAACACACATCGCCGGGACGCCTTCTTCCAATCAGTGCTTTTTGGCCCAAAATATCCCAAAGCGAACGCAGAGTGAGTCACTCCGATCGGGACGAGACTCGAAGCTCGGAAGAACGGGCAGACGGGCGGTCACTTACCACATCTATGCTACGGTTGCTGGCCGCACCGTAGCCGGCGCACAGATTGCCATCGTGCTGCAGATAGTCCCCGTGCTCCGGCCGGCACTCGGTGGCCGGAAAAATGCTAATATTTGTCGTAACGTAATTAGTGCCATCGGTGGCCACGCTGGTGTCCGGTGTCTTCGGTTGATGGCGCAGCAGTCTGCACGGTGCAGCAGTACGGTCGACCACCACGGGGCGGAGAGGTCCCCGATTGGGGAAACCCGAGAAAGATAGATAGATGTGCTAATTGAATAAACGAGACGATCCGCCCGTTGGCCATATTTAATTCGGAGACTTTTGGTCAAACACAACGGGCCACCGGTGGTCCGGCAACCCGGAAAACTTCCGGCGGAAAGTCCGGCGGGCTCGGATTGCTTCTTCGGAAAACTTCCCGCTGCGGAACGTGGACACCGGCGTCGGATTATGTATTCAATGGAGACAGTTCAATGATGAATGGTGAAACAATGTACGAATTGATACTTCTAATTATGTTTCGTGTTTTTGATTTGGCTTAATTACGTGTTTTGGAACAGTGACATAATTTAGTAGTTTTCAAAAGAGTTTTAAGCTAACTTTTGATTTACTGATGTAAGTTAATTGAAAATGTAGCTTCCCCTACATTAAAGAATCGAGAGAAAAATTAGGAAAATATTAAATGACAAAAAGCAAGTGAACACGGATAATTTAAACTGAAATATTAGAACCGAAAGCTTGAAAATTGGGTTTAAAAATTCCGACTTAGCCTGCAAACCAATTCAAAACTAATGGAAAATTATAACGACGCCCCGGGCAGGCCGCTAATGAGGAATCCATTTCATGCTTTCGCCAAATTGTAAAGTCAAACGAAGTCACACCGCAACCGGCAAACTTTCCTGTGTCCTTCCGGTGCCGCAAGATCTGCCGATCCCCCTGTCCCCGACCGCCTTAAGACGGCTAGTAACGGCTCAACTTACGTGCTCCGCTCGAGACGATCCGTCCGCCGGTGGGCGACGGTAAAGCACCGTCCGGAAGCTCGGTGGGCTCGGCGGTCCTGCGTCGTCGGCTCTATAATTGATGATAAGCAAATAGGCACCGCTGCCGGTGTCCGTTTGCGTCGCACGGTCCCCGGAATCGGTTCCGCACCCTCGTGCCAACGGTTCCGCCTTCGCCATTCCGATGCAGAAGGCTCCACTTCCGGCGGCGGCTCACGAACTCCGGATGGACTCCCCACGTGTTTGTCTTGCTTAGTGCCCCGGACCAGCACCAGCAATGCCTGCAAAATTGTGAATAATTTATTCGCTTTTCCAGCTTTCCGCTTCAAGTCGATCGGCTGAGATACATTTCGCATTTGTGCATTCTCGGCATTCTCGGTCCGCATTACTGTGCGGCAGGATGCACCTTCCAGTGAAAAGAAACGAGAATGCAATATTCATCAACGGCGCAACGAGTGGGCGGCGGGTCCGGAAGAGAAGGAATTTCCTCCAACAACCGGATACCGTGTCATTTCAATTAATTTCATCTTCCGTACGCCGGATATCGTACGGAGGAAATGAAAGAATCGCTTCAATGTACTACGCATCTCGTCCCCGGGAGGCTCGGGCTTGTCGTCGAGTGCTCAGAATTCCAAAGGACCTCAACCCACTGGCGGGGTGTTTATTGATATTGCACACTTCCGCTTCACAACGCTGTCAACCGGCGTTGTCCAGTGTTGTTGAGTTGTCACAGTAGCCGCCCTTTGATGGCGGCGAGGCGATCACACTGATCGAGGATAATTGTCGAGGAATACGAAAAGAAAGGGATTTCTGTTTGCACTGTCTTGAAGCGTGTGTGTGTGTGTAAGTGTCGTAAGTCTTTGTGTTGTAGTCCGTTGACATGTCACTTTAAATTTTAGTTATGTCCCCGGCTCCGTAGCGGGGAGAAACTGCATCGCATGCTGAACGGAACACAATCCTATGGCACGCAACAATGCTCCAGAAGATCAAAGAGCGCATGCAAAGAACGCTCGCAAGTGCTCGCAAGTCGGCCCGGAGTCGGGGGGCCAGGACACAATCATCTGTCAACGATTTGCCAGCCACCTCCGGCAACACGCGCCAGGAATGTTTACCGAGACGGGTTAGTGTCCTTTTTATTCACCACCCCCCCGGGGGCTTAACTGCGTTTGCATGTGTGTGTGTCTTTTTATCTGCGACAAACGTCATCTGTCACGTCCAGTACTCCACAACAGAGAGCATCCACTCGGGTCTTCGGTCCTTTGCGGGGACACATACTGTTACCTACAACATTGTTCTCCAACCGCTCGAAAGTTGTTGCGAATTGGTCCGGAAGCATGATTCTGCCCACGGCCTGCTGATCCGCCGACCCGTCGGCCGCACCGTTCCAGACGTACAGCTCTTCCGGTTTCTTGCTGAAAGTTTAATCAGAGTGCAGAGGGATTAACATGTTAAAATAATTGGCAGGAAACACGCGCGCGGTGAGGTGGCGAAGCTGTTCACACTTCTAACATCGTTTGAAGTTCAATCCGAACGATAAAACGCCACCCCGGAGTGGGCCGGCGCACACGGTTTGTATCAATTTCAGTAAGATCTTTCCCGGGTTGTTCATTATTTATCACCCACCTTGGGAGTGTTTTAATTTATAGTGGCTTTTCAATTATTTAACAGAGCGAAGAATGTCTTTCCGAGCCTTGTCAACTATCAATCATTCATTCACCGATACCGGGTTGGAACATTTCTCAAACTTTGTATCCGTACCATTTGTAACCGTTCGGGGAATACGCACGCAACTGTAGTGTTCGCTTCGCTAAACGGAGAAATCGCTTTAAGTTTGCAAATGGTTCACACGTTATTTTAGTCTAAATGACAAACCAACAAACCCCGGCCGAGCGGGCGTGCGGCACAAATTCGGTCCTACGTTCGGTTCGGAACCTAATTCCGAAGCATTAGTACCGGCCGCACCCGTCAGCATAAACAAACTAGTGCTCCATCACCAACATCATCGTCCGGGTGCCATCGTCCTGCAGCGCACGTGCTCATTTGCTACTAATGTATACCTATCATTAACACTTCAAAAGCAACGGCACGGGCCCTGGGTTGCAATTAATTTACCTATGAAGCCCACCGACCACCGAGTTCATCAGCACCAGCGCAGCAGCTTACGCTCGAGCAGTTTCCAGTGACCCACTAGGGCGCAGGTATTTTGGTATTCAATCTGGTTCATAAAAGACACTTAAATTTAAACGTGCAATCGTTTGGCAATCGCTTAATTTGCTTCAGCAAAACAAGCGAAACGTGAAGAATTGATTAAACGAAATGGAAAAGATCATTCCTTAACCGAGATAACCAAAACTCTTGACTCTTTTGCTACAGCAAATTTTGGTAAACGAAGAGTAGAATAATCAGCACCGGGCTCCTCGGCGGATGATTTAGAGTCCTGCCATAATCCTGTTCCAGCTTCCAGTAATCTCGATACTTTCAATTTGCTCCCCTCGATTGAGGACCTAAAATATCACCGGCACCGGCTCTCCAACACTCACTCGGTACGCGTTGCCATGCTGATCGAACGTCCTTTCGCAACAAGAACCACCGGAACGGCACCAAATCACACATCGGAACGGTGGAAATCCCGAGCTGGAGACTGAAGCAAAACACTGTCGAAGATGAGCGATAAGGACTTAGCACAATCATTATTCATCTCTCGCTCGCTCCCTGTACAGCTGGCCTCGAACTAATGAGTAACGACGAAAGGACCTCCTCTTCAGAGACCACCACAACGGTGGCGGTGATGACGAAAACAAAAACACAGAAAAGCCTAACAAAAACCCACAAGCTGATCAGGTATCAGGGGCCCCAAAATGAAGACAAAAGACTGCGCAAATCGTACCCAAAAGGACTCTAGGAGTACCGGGACCGGGTCGACGGAGCAGCAAAAACGGCTCGGCCCGAGCGGTCGCGTCTAATCAGAAAAAGGATTTCCATTCCGCACCGTGAAAAACTCATTTCCCCCGGCACGGCCTACCGAGCGGACCAAACCGTAGCAAATGAGGCGAACGCGTGGCACACTCAAAGCTGGGGACCGTCGCTGCCGGATGAGCTGCCATATTGCTGCCACAACACGGCAACATCGCCGGCAAATGGCGGTGGCGACGGCATTCCGTAGGTTAGCTCGGCACAAGTATATTACTTTTAATCAATCATTAGTAAAAGCAGCTTTCATTTGTCTTTTCATGGCGCTGCCTCGCTCGCTCACTCGGCCGCTCAAAGTCATTCCGACCGATCTCCAGTCTAGTGGCCCCCGAACTCGCGCCAGGCTCTACAAGAAAAATGACGGATATAAATATTCCTTTTAGCAAGTATCCTTTGTAAGCAAACAAATGAAAATAAACATCGTCCTCGGTTCGTTCGCGACGTGAGAACGAGAGAGTGAGCCGAGCGACATGACGGATTTCGAGATGAAACGACAAGGATCCGTCCCGGGGCCAACCCCCTCGACCGGTGCCTTATCGACCAATTACTTCGCAGCAGATCTCGCGGTCGCCGTCCCCGCCGACAGAGAGAGAGAGAGAGAGAGAACCACTCGGATGGAAGAGATTCCATTTGTCTCCGCGACCGCAGCCTGGAGCCGTTTCTTATCGCACGCAAACGATGGCCGAGGACATGTGGTCGTTGTGTGTTGGTCCTGTCACACGGCCCATTTCTGCACGTTCTGCTGGCGTAGGCATCCGGGCATCCATCAAATCGTGTCGGAGGGTAACACTGTGTCGTTGGTTAAAGCACGCGTATCGAAGGATTGGTTGTGCCGCCGCCGGACAAATTAATGTCCGTTTTTCTATCGCAAGGAGCCCACAAAAGGGCATACTGGTTTATGCTCAAAATTAAAAAATTAAGGCCCTTAGACTGTAACCATATTTGATCTGATCTGGAATAAGCTTCGAGGAACTTCTGGTCGTGAATAAAATAAACTTTTTAAATTTTAAATTATCCACTATTTTACGAGCCCCAAGACTGTTGGATAAACCTCTGACTAAAGTTAGGTCGGAGAACAAAATATAAAACTTCTATGCCCCATGTGCATTTCCGCAACTATCGACACGTGGACTGAAGCGAGCATCCCATCCCGACACACAGCGAACCCTGTACACATTTATGAAAATTATACCGGTCCTCGCCCCATAAAGATCGGAGGATTAAAATAAACTACCGTAAACTCCGCCAGCCGTTAGCCGCCTTAAGTGAGCCCACAAGTGACTTTTATTGCCTGGCCCGCCGGGCGCTTCTTCGCTCCCAAGTACCCAAGAAGCCCATTTCCACACGGTGCGCTGAAGAGCACTTACCGCGGCGCGTTCTTAGCTCGGCAGATGTACGAAACACGAAAAAAATCCCATCACAGAGCATCCAAACAAATAGCACAACAACGGTGCCGGGTTGGCGAAAAAAGCACCCCGCACGCGAAATGAACCAACTTCCGCGATTACATGCTATAATTAAAAAAGTTTTGCACGTTTCCATCACCCACAAAGCGGGAGGCAAACTTTAACCCACTCGCGCAGACATTTCCCCTGTTACTATTCTTCCGGAAGCCGGAAGCTCCTTCATTTCCGCGCCACTTGACCGCCTTCTTGGGAAGCTTGCCCCGGAAGCGAAAACACTCCTGGAACCGGAACGCCATCACGGCGAGCGCAAAAAAAACCGAATTAAAATTAAATGCGTGCCGAAATCTTCATCACATTAGAGCGCCCCGTGGGGCTGTCGATCCGACATGCAATCGGAAGCACTTCCTTTCCAAACTGTCATTTCATTTGCTCTCGCCTACTTACACGTTGCTGGCAACAATTGATTCCGAAACAAGCCGGACCCGGACCGGATTGCATCGGCTGCATATTGCGGGGGGGCACATTACATCGCTCCTTGGGTGCGAGCTGAAATTAAATTCTTCGTGTGATTGCGAAACGTGCAATAAATTCGCCATCCAAGAAACGGGGGCCCACCGTAATCCTTCCGGGCACCAGCCCGGAAGTCGACCGAAATCCCCCGTAATTGATGGAAACGGTCAAACCCGGGCAATAAAGACACGGGGCTTACGACTCATCACGAACTGGCGGCGCAGGATCGCAGCACACAAAGCGTCTGTCTAATTGTTCCGGCCCCGGGACGCATTTCAATTTAATGCGCCCACCTTCCACGTCGACGGGTGTTCGAATTGTCTCCAAATGCTGCGCCAACCGGTTGGCAGCACCGTCCGGGATTCGGGCACAAATCACGCTACCGATAGCGAACCCCCGGGACACGGGACAGAAGTGTGTTCCGAAGCCAGGACAATGTTCTTCCGAACCTCGGGGACACCATCTCTGGGGCTCTTGGTGCCAGGTTGGATGGCAAATGGTGCCCACCATACCCACGGTTCCGCGGGTTCCGTTGTTTGGGCTTTTGTTATTTCATTCCGACTCTGGACCGACCGACCTCCAGGCCAAGACCCGGATCGCCGGTGTCCATTTCATTACGTACGATTATGTGGTTTTCGAAGCCGCACGCGCGCGCTCCCTGTTGCTCAAACCTGCCTCCAGAAGTCTTCATGTTCGTGTGGAGGTTTTTGCATCTTTTGCAGTCACGGCTCGGACTCAGAACGGTGTAACGACGCGGTCCGTTTGTGCCATTGACCGTTCCTTCCGGACCATATAGCGAGTGAGCATATTTTCCTGGACGGTAGCAGTAGCAGCAGGAACATGATTGCTCCTGCTAGACCAGCACTGGACCGGGCTCTGGACTGGAGAGGTAGAGTCTTCTATGCCGAAAGCGACTCGGCCACCTTCTGCAGGCTGCTGACCGGTACGCATCCGGTACGTTGCAAGTGTCATTTATTTAAAATTCAAATTAATACTTTCATGCAGGTCCCTTGGTCAACGGGATGCTGGTGGCTGCCAAGGCTTTGCTTGGCCGCTCGTTGCAAGATCATTTCATTTGTTTGCATATTGAATTGTGTGAGGTCGCTGCGGGAGAAACGGTCTCATATCCTTGGGAAATTCGAAGCAAATCGTTCGCCCCGGTGAAGTTATTGTTATCGGCTTCAGGGATTGGGCATGGCATAGTAACTTTTTCGTGAAATTAGAATGAGAATTTCGTGTTCAGAATGAGAATGTAAAAAGATATGAAAATATCACAAACAGAAGGCATGAAAATTCAACAAACTCAAACATAAAGAAAGAAGAATAAATCAACTCTGCGCCATAGAGAAAATCAACTACTACTTTAGTAAACACCGACTAAACGTAACCATTTGACGCTAGGATTAGGAAATAAACTAAATTGAATGTCACTGCTGCTGCAGCAAGGCAGCAAGGCGCTTAATCTTACGAGAACCATTTTAATACACATCTCAGCAGCCCTCTAAGCCCAGCACAATGCTGTCATAGCGTACCCGTGTCGTCGTACACGTCCTGGGACCCCCTGGGGAAAGCAGAATCCGTGTTGTCCGACGCCACTGCCACTGTAATAACAATTTAATTTCCCATCACTGCGTGCTGCAACTTCAAGTGTGGCCAACCAACCACCCGGGCGGGGAGAAAAATTGTCCAGCATTCCAGCATTCGGACCACCACCCCTGTCGGTCGGTAGTCCCAATTGTGTGGAACGCGAAAATCTTCATAACGTCCACCGGCAGCAGCAGCAGCAAAAGTGGTGGAAATTGTCCGTGTGTCCTGCAGCTAGTAACAAGGCAATAATACAGCAATACCTAGCAACTACTACTACTACTACTACTACTGGCTACGATTGGTGCCACCAGCACCGGGCAGGACCCGAAATAGGGACAATCTACGCTGCGCCACCGCCACCAGAGCCGCTCATAAAATGGTACTTACTTTATAACGCAGACTGCAGTTGTTAATATTACACTCGGATGGATTAAAGCGCCAACGCAGACCGGGTGCCTCGTTTCAATTAAACCGACCCGGTACAGCCAGGGAATTATCGTCCGTTGGTCGCCGTTGGAAATGGAAATTTGCTGCAAGGGAAAAGCGAGCGGACGGACGGTGAGTTCAAATACCATTTAAGGGACATGGGGTTTCGCTTCTTTTTTTCAATTTGCTTCTAGAGCTGCTCTGTGCGCTCGTTTGTTTGATGTGCTTTTCTGGATGTCCTTTACTTTTTTTCCTAAGGTGGGTCGGCTCCGTGTGGTAACGGAATATAAATTAGCATTCCCCGGTGCTTTGGTGGATTCTGGATGGGTTTTTCCTCTTTTCTCACTCTGCGGCCACTTCACGAGCACCAGGACCTCGAGCTACCGTGACTCAAAGAAGAAAGTATACGGAACCGGTATTGCTACCGGCTTGGTAAACTAACAGCACGGCTTGCACTTTTTCAGTTCAAGGTGGAAGAAAAAAGATTTCTAAGGACACTTCCATAGTAAATTGTTAGAAAAAATGAAGAAATATTAGCAAACAAAATCGAAATCTAATGAAAGAAAGTGAAAATTCGCATTCAAGCAACTGCTATCGAAATTGAAAATTAAACCCTCCATCATAATGACCTCTATATCGATCGAAGGTGCTTATCGGTACACGTGTGCGGTCTTTAATTAATTTTACCGACAACCTTCGTCTACACAGCAACCACCCTTCGGATGCCCCCGTAATGGCCGTAAAGGCTTCTCCGCCGCCGCGATACTTACAGCGATGGCATCACGGTTGCAGTACGCCGCTAGCCGGTCACGAGGTGAAGGTGGACCCCCACCAATAGAGACGGTGACCCCCCGGCGTGACGGTTCACCCCCAGAGACAACGCCGGTCCGGGAAGATAACTGCACCAAGCGGCCCGCTGCCGGATGAATCAGTGACGCCTCGGGTCCACCGTTGCGTCGTCGTCCTTCGCCATCCGACGTCACCAACACGTTCCCGAGAGTCGCCGGATCAATCGAACGGTTGAACTTCTTCTTCCGGCAGCAGTGCTCCCGGCACGAGCTATGAACTTTCCTACTGCGAAAAAAAGGGGAGCAAAAAAACGGAGACGAATCTTAAACCACAGCACGGCACGGCACGGGATACGAAAGGATGTCGTAAAACCGAGAATGACCCAACGCGTCTGTCGGCCGCCCACCACACGAGCCGATGCCGGAGAAACATTCCATCATCATTAAACGCCCCATAAATGGTTAATTGCACGCATTATCTCCAGCCAGAGGCGTCGACAGACGGAGGCGCTATCGGTCCAGCTCCAGAGCTGCCTGACCGGTAGCTTCCCAGCAGCATCCCGGTCCGAGTCCCGGGCCAGCGAGACCGAACCGATTAATGCTACGAAACCCTTGGCGGGCACTTCTATTTAATTATCTGTGCGCGAGATACTCCCTGCGTGTGTGTGTCTCATGACGTGTATTGGCACTCGACTTTGTTCCTTACTTCCTCTTCTGACGGACGGTAGAAGGCATGTGTGCGAACAAGCTCAATTAGCAATTGTAGAACCCCCGGCTTCTGTGTCCCGTGCGCGTGTCCTTGTGGCCGTATAATGGCCGACCGATGAACCGGTCTTCGGAGGGCCTTTCTTACGGCAACGGCAGCGTGCTCCGTGATTGCGTACAGCATGTTTGACATTATCACGAAACTCGCACTTCAGTGCCCCGCTGCCCGCTGCGGATAACGGACATTAAAATCAATATTAAATTTATCTCGCCGTCATTAGCGGACCGGCGTCAAGTGGCCCCAGGTCCGGGCCGCTCGTTGATCGTCTTATGGTCAATGGTTAGATTAAAGCATAATCAAGCGTAATGGATGGGTCAACAACGGAGGGGCACTGTAACGTCCGACTCCGAGGTGCTGATGTATCGGAAAGCCTTTGGGTCCTTTGCTCTGTCACATTTTGCAGCATACTGCTCCAACTAAATCGGACTCGTGAACGAATTTTGGGGCGAAATTCGATCCGCTCCAATTGGTCACCACCTGGTCACACTAAATCAGACGCAGCTGCGACCTACCGAAGGACTCCTATTCCCGCCCAATTATTCCACCTCACAGGCTGGCCGATATATTCAATTTGGCGCATGTAAGTGCAAATCACTTTCAAATGCAGCCCCATCGAGTGACATCGATCCCGTGGCCAACGGGATGGGGCCGCCCCGTAAAAAAAAACCACCGATCCCTCAACGTACATCGCACGTAGCATAGAAAGGGCTGCCGGTCTCTGAAAGGGATGCCTCCGTCTGACTCTTTGCGGAGATTGAATGGGATTGATTTATTATTTATGAATTAATTAAATTGATATTTGAACAGCAATCTGGCAGCGTCGAAGGACGAACGAATCGGACCGAAGCGAGAGAGAGAAAGGCAGAGAAAGAGAGAGAGTGAAGCAGCAAGGGTATATCAGGACCGAAACGAGTCCGTTCGTCCGCTTGGACCCGGGTCGCATGTGCTGCGTAAGGATGATGTACGGTGACCTGATGTTTTCCATCAATCCCGTTTATCGATGGTGACCGTAATCCTCGGTCAGGATCCGGTTCCTTTCATCAAATCAAAGGCTGCCAATCCACGCGCTACACGCACACTTTCCGGTCGTGAGAGGATGGGGAAATGGATTGACTTCCACGGCCGTCACAGTGGGACAACGTTGGGAAAACAATCAATGTTTCGCCAAACATTTTGAATAAATATATTGAAATTTCATTAAACCATTTTATAATGAAAATGTTTCTTTGCCCGGCAATAGGCAAACAACTTGCGGAACTTGTGGAATTAAATTTTAATAAAACTTTTAACATTTCAAAACAGAATCGGATTGCAAAATTGCAGTTTGAACATAGCGAATCTTTCTATTAATTTGAGTACCTGACCACCATTTTAACAACGCTCCGAGGCCAGTGTTTGTAATGGGTCCAACATAAAAGGGAGCGCACACTGTGCGTGGCACGTTTAGGCGCCTGCAAACACCATCGTTGCCCATCAATAATTATCCGGCAGGACGCTCGGCGGCCAGCCCGCAGCTCAACCACCACGACAGGATGCCATCAGCCCACCTGTCAGAACCTGGTGATGGCCACGACGATGATGGGCAGCGGATACGAAGCCGGTCGGCTTCCCGGCCGTTTGGTGATTGTGAATTAAAGCGAGTGCATTAGGCACATAAGTGGCCGGGCTGCCGTTGGGCACTGACAGACCGGGGCACACGGACCGCCGTCCGTTGGTTCGACAAAGTTGTTTTAACGCCACTACACTGGCCACTGATTCCAGCGGGCTCCCGGATCTGGCCCCGAGTTAATCCAACCATCCAGGATGGGTATTTTCAGTTGTTTTTTTTTCCCCACTCTCGACCTCAAAGCCCCCTTTAGCCGGAATGAGTACCGGAAGTGGACCCTTCTGAGCCGGGTTTTTGCACTTGATCCCTCGTTGATGGCTCTCGTGCGTTGCAGGCCGCGTGCAGGCCTATCAACTGCAACGACGATGCAAAAACCGTGATGGACGCGCTGTGCTTATCGAGCGAGAAAATTGCCAGCCAAACCATGTGCATCCTGCATGATGCACGCGCCCAACGCGCGTGTGTCCGCGTGTGAGTTATGCTTTTTTGATGATAATTTATGACCTTCGCTCGGTGGCCTCTGCCGCAAGGACACTAGGGCGCGCGCGTGTAGTACGTGTTCGGCGGCGCCAAGTTGTTTTGGGAAACAGTTTATAGCGACCACCATCGCGAGTTGAGTTTCAAAAACTCCAACATCCTCTTGTTTGTCTGATGCAGTTTCAATGCATTTCGGATTCAGATAACACATTGGTTGAGAAGATGAAAGCCAAGGAAACACCTTTAAGATTGCGACAGCACATCATTCAGCATCGCCCGCTGAACGATAATGCTAAACCCCTGAATGCATGCAACCTTCAATACATCCAATTGTGGAGAAGTTGAAAATTAATTTCACGATGTTTTGGAACGTTGGTTTAGTTGTTATTCGCCAGATATTCTAGAGTAATTCAGTACCAAACAGTTATAAAAATATGTTTTATAAAAATTACAAACAAGCAGCTTATCACCAAATAAAGGTTAAGAAAAAACGAGTTGACATTTTAATATAAATTCACGGATTTCAAAGTTTCCTTCAAAGAGCGGTTGCCTAAACACCATTCCTTTCCCTACGGCGGTCCGCCAGCACACTTGCGAGCTAATGGATAAGAAATAATAATAATCAAACACCCATTAATTCGCTGCCAGTGCAAACAACAAGGCGCGTCGTTCGTGTTATCGCACGCCACGCCACCAAATGCGGGCCTGCGAGCGCATCGTCGGAAACTGCATGTAAACTGCATCGGCTTCCGTGCCGGCCTTGTCCGTCCGTCCGTCGGCGGCGGCGGCGGGTGCATAAATTTATGGACTTGTAAATCAACACGCGATCGCTGCCACCCGGTGGTGTGCACCCGGGGCAACATTAACGCGAGCGAGCGGCCCATCTCGAAGGATCACGGGCCGGGGCTCTGCTCTCTGCTGTGCTGGAAGCTACTAAGCAATCAATTTATTAATTTCACAATCAAATCAGCCAACCCGTCCCCGATGGGCCGGAATACCGGCACGCAATGCAGCCGACGCGATGACGCAATCAGGATCCACTGAATCACCGGTGCGGAAGGATCTTTGCCTGGGCCGGGCACAAGAAACCAGTCCCGGAGCTGCTTAAACGGTAGCCCTTGTCGCGTTGAAGCAAATTACTTATGCCATTAATTCGAGGCTTATTTGCGCTAGAGCGGAGGGCTGGCCAGCGAGCCACACACACCCCATTAGCATCCAATAATTCAACATTAGAAATGCAGGCGATAAAGATGGGATTGATCTTCGCGAGCTGGACACTCCACCCGGGAGAGTAATGGTATTGTGGCACAGAGATTTACGTTCTGGCACGGTACAATGTGTTTAGCACGTAGTTACTCAGCCGAAGTGAAACTTTATTATGTGGTCATCTTCTGTAAGGCCGATTAAAGGCGGACTCTCGAACTACAAGTCTCGTTCTCAACAATAACCAATATTGTATGCTTTGCACCGATCTTGGTCGCTTTCTGTATGATTTGCGCGAACAGTATGTCGACACACATTGGCGAATGCATGCCAACTCCCAGCGAGCATTCAAAAGCAGATTGTGTGATGTTAGACTCATTTGTTAAGGTCTTCCCACTCAAGGACCGTCGTTAGATCCGTTCCACAACACTCTCGCCACATCAATAAGGCTACGCGTAGTGTCTAGAGGTTTGAGGTTTAATACGGTTATAGATAATGGTTCGTAGCATCACAGTCGAAAGGACCATCGCGCGCTCCTGCTGAAAGCTCCAGCTGGCAAACCGGGATGGCAGTAGAGGCAAGCATTTGCATTCATCCCCTAATGGACGCATCCCTAATCTCGGGCGACGATACACACACAGAACCTCGAACCGGCTACGGTTTCGTGTACACAAGCAGGCATCTAGGACCCGAGTGTCCTAGTGTTTATTAACATTCGCACCACAGACGCCAGACAACACACAGCATTCAGCGCGTACGGTCGTGAAAGTCAGCCAACACTGCCAACAGGTCGAAGGTCCTTGCCGAGTGGGACATCTACTTTGTCACTCATTAGTAACATGCTGCATATGCCGGACGCCCCCCACACCCGGAGACGGACAACGGAGACTTACCTTTTCGGTTGGATGTAGTTGAGCGGCGAAGGGCTGGAGCTGGCCAGCAGATCCTTGCACGAGTACGTCTCGCAGTCGCAGTGCTTCGTTGTCACATTGAGCGTGGACGAGTTCGCGAGGCAAGTAATTAATTCCTGCGGTGCCGGTGGCTGCACCGTCGATTGCACATTCGTCAACAAACGCCGTTGCCGCCGACGAAGGACCGATGCCGCACGATGGTGTTCATTAGTGCGCATTCCGTGTGCCGGTCGGGGATAGACAATAAAAAAAACAAAGAGACACAGAAATAAGTAGGAAACTCGTTAAAAAACTCGTCGGCAAAAGGATGCTATCTGTATCGTTTTACCGTTGTGTATGAGCTAGGATCAGCTACGACGCCAGGTAACAATAGGAATTCATAACAACTAACAATGCGATGTGTTCATACTGTTAATAGGCGTCGGTGTATAAGTAACGTTTGTTTTATTAAACTAAAAGTAATGCAACACTCAGTAATGGCCTCAATTCCAGTGATTTATACGAAACCAGCACGCACATTTAGTACTTCATTAAACGGTAAAGGACACAGCAAAAACAGGTAGCATCGGAGAAGCAATAAGAGACAATAAATCCCATTCTGCAGTGCACTCCAGCACGCCACGTTAATTGAACGGCAGTTCGATTCGCCTTTTTCTGCTCTTTCGTTCCTCACAACCTGACAGGCGATTGACGAGTTGCATCCGGGCGCCTACGGTCACCACCGGATGCACCGATCTTCCGATCCATCCGGAGCACGCGATCCGTGTGTGAATAATGAGCAGCACCAGGTACCAGGTAAGTGCATTGTTGCACATTCGCATCAACCAACCTCGGCAGGACATCATCACGTACCAAACATCTGGTGGTGGCGGTTTAAAAATAACGACCACCATCGGACCGAACCAGGGTCCTTCGTGCGCTGAACGTAAACGAGACGACCAGGCACAGATATTAATAATCTTCATTAGTTGTGCCACATATTTCGTCTTTTTCGTTACCTCTCTTCGCTTTGGCCTCCGTTTTGCTCCGTAGCATCGTCTTCGACAGAAACATAAATCCTAAACAAATGAAATCATTTTCGTTCGACGGCGGCGGCACACCGCGGATCGTTCGGTCCTTCCATAATCCTTCAGCTGCGTCGAGGGTTGCATCGAGTAGTAAGATGACAAATTTATCAACTGGTCCAATAAAATGTTGAACCCGGAGCCGAAGACTAATCGTAAAATATTACAGCTAATGCGCTCGAGCAGCGAGTTAATAAATGGCACGGCCCAGTCGAAGGGCCTGGCTGAGTCCGGCGGGACGCTCGGGGTATTATGTATTGCCAATTAAGGATCATTACAGCTCGCGTAATGGCTGGCCCCGCATTTATTTTATTCTGTTTTTTTTGTTTTCAAGGAATCCAATCAGGCCGCGTCTTGTGGCACGATGATCGGTGCGCTGTGTAAATGAACATTTCACATCGTTCGCGGGCCGGCAACATTATTTTTGGCTCCCGATCCGACCCGACGGCATTGTCCCGTGCCGTCGTAATCGATGTTCGCAAATCGTTTACATTATCGCCACCGGACATAATTTACTGACCCTGTACAATGGCGCGTCCAACCGTTTGGGATGTGCTTTTTCCGTGGCCCTTTGAAAACCCCTAATTATCTGCCGATATTGGACGACGAAGGACGACGCCTGTCCGCCTGTGTTGTGTTGTTTTGCGCTCGACGAATGTGTAAACACAGTTTTGCAATTTTCCGCACCGACCACACCACGGTGCATCCGCGGTCAGCCCCCAAAACTGGCGCACAATTTACGGCGCACCGCCGCCGCCGCCGCTAAACTTGGAGCATATTTTCAATTTTCCATCTGACCACGCGGACCACAACCGATCCCGAAAACGGCCACGGACCGGGCTGACACGGAACAATTTCGAACAATCGGCCGCTTCGGGGGACACGTGGGGCTCTCGCGCAAACAACGCCGGTACCCGACCAGAACTCGGAACCACCGCGGCTTCCGGCGATGAAGCGGCATTTCCTTTCTTCTCTCTTTTATTTTTGCGAGTTTATTTTGCGTTTCAGCTGCTAGAAGCTAGTTGATGTCCTGGCTCTAACGAGGACGCGGTGCGGTGCGCGCGAAAGGACCGTGAAATCAGCGGCCAAAAATGTCAGATTCATTATTGCACGCGGCCCTAAAACAAACTCATGAATAAATAATTTACATTTTCCACGCCCAAGCTCGGCCAGGATCGCCAATTTCCATCAATTGCAGGCCACCGGCCAACGGAGCCCGGTTTGGACAGGCCACGGCGGCTTTGGGCTGTCGATTTTCATAGCCGATTCCCGGAGCAAACAATCTCGGAGTGCCGCGGCTTCGGGATGTGGTTTGGGTGATTCCTGGTGGCGCTCCACAGCTTCATCGCATCGGCGGCAAGTTGACACTGCAAAGCACGTCGTCCGTGCCGGAGTCATTGGGTCGAAAAAACGGTTTGCCTCGCCCAATTTTGTCGATATCCGCAAGCCAGCGGCCAGTGGTGATTTAAAAATGAAAAGTGCCCTCATAATAGAATTAAGCAATATTCAGCAGACGGAGGTTGTTATGGGAAAATTCGAGAAAAGCAAACTGGAACCATGCTACCAACACATGGACTCGAAAAAGAACATTAAAAAATAAATGAAGTGAAATGATAACATTAAAATAAATAAAACTAAAATTAGTCAAACAGCATCTTTATCATACATACGTGTATTATTAAATTAGGTAATAATTTTTCATTATTTCTGAAGAAACGTAACAAGTGATGCAAGTGACAACTAAAGTTACTAACACGTTCCTAATAATATTTCCTATCTCTTATGAGTTTGTTTTATAAATTTCTAGCACATAAGGTTAACAATAATTCCTTTTCCATAACGCACCACTCATGACGCGAAACAATTGAACATCCTTTTAGTAAACAATTAGCAATTTAACAGCAATAGCAATTTCGTTGAACAAATTAATCATGCAAACCCTCGGCACCCCTCGTGGCACGATACGGAAAACATAAAAACGGGAACCGAACCGGATTCGTCCTGCGCCGACAGCGAAGGGCCGCCGCCCGTTGCAAATGAATCCGTCTGACAGGCAAACAACATTCAGCGACAATTGTTGACAACCGCTCAATGAGAACACAAACCCACTCTAACCCTTCCGGCAAGCCGGCGGCCGTGTAGCACGGCCAGGCCCAGTACGCAATTAAACCGGCTGCAGAAAAAACGAAAAGAAAGCTTTTCCGATTTTGAGCGGAACGCGCGCACGGAACGCAAAATGGACACATTTGCTGCGCTTGCAGCATCCGGGAGATCCGTTTCGCAGCATGGGTCACGGCGGACATGGTGGAGCACCGTACTGCGACCGTATTGACCGTGTTCCAACAAAGCGTTACCCCGTAAAGGCCCGTCGCCTGTCTGGCGTCTAGCGGGGCCGGTCGGGTTGCTGCTCCACACCGGCGCTGGAAGATGTCCAACAATGACGACCATTCAGTGTACACCGCTGTCCGGTGTATCCCCGCAGGGCGCGCCTTGGTGGTAGACTAAACAAAGCGCCCCGGCCCGGGGAATGCCCGCAAACATTTGGGAAAAGCCGCCACAAGGAAACCCCGGACATAGCACTCGCCAGCCATTGTGGAGCCATTTTTCCCGCCCCGCGACTTTCCAGAAGGCTCCGGCACCAGCTCCGGCTGGTCAGTCGCCAGTCGCCAGTCGGCAAAACATTAGGGCTCGCCGAAGCCGAGCAAACAGCAAATTTGCGGACACACAAACACGCACACGCTCAGCCACAAGCTGGTGGCCATTCAGTGTTGCGATTGTTATCCAGGAGTAGACCCCTGTTGTCGCCGAGGCCCACAAAAGGGCTCCGCCGCAGCAGGACGCAGCAGCAACCATTTCGTTGATTTATGAAAAATAAAATGTCAGTAAATAAAGCTTTGAATCCAGTGTGTCCCGAGAAGCGGCCAGATTTTGAATTCAACGTTCACTGTTTGGCATCGGGCAGCAACGGATCGCTAATGGCGATGGCCGTCATTTCGGGACTTCCTTCTTTTTATCACTCCGGAGGTCACTGAACGCTGATGTTTTACAATTTCTCTTGCCACCGCCCCGCACACAGGCCCCCCCGATGAAGGGACGGTACGAGACACGAGACGGCAAACTGGGAACGGCGGTTCAGGCTGAGGCTCCGAAACGACCACTACCGTTAAGTGATCGTTAACATTATCCCAGCCGCTCATAACTTATGTTCGAAACTTGAACGTAACTTTATAAGACCGCAGCACCCGCTGAGGGGCTAATTTACGTTTCTTCTGTTCTGCTAATTTATTAAACTGTCATTTTATTAGCATTGTGCTTTCTTCCGGCCGATTGTTTATTAGCGTGGAGAGGAACGAATCGAGAGAACGGAGCAGAATATTTGAGTTTTTTTTATCGGCATTTGCCAAAATTTAAGGAAGGGAGCAACGAAGCGCTACTTACTCATCCAACCGCAGGAATTCGGTGGCCACAAGTTGCATCAACGATGCCGACAATCGATGCCGGTTGTGGTTTCTGGAAGGTCAGGACAGAAAGCACAAGTATCGTGGTTTCTAACAGGATTTGCTTCTTCGTGCCTTAGCCTTCACGGACACACGAGTGACGGCTTTCATAACTCTATTTCCGAGTGTTACCGTTCCGAAGGAATTTTTCCAATAGGTTTTGAAACAATTCATTTATTTCGTCAGATCCTTCAAGCATTCAATATAATGTCCATGAACTCATGTCTATAAACATCAGCTAGCCCTGCTTCAATCTACACCGAATGCATTGCCAATCTCGTATTGGAAGTCAGCCACTTTTGGCACTCGGGTCTGCCATGTTCTCGCTCAGTTTCCGGATCGTTTCTTAGCTTCATTCCAAAGCCGAATTGACCCTCGCCAGACTGACAAACCTGTCCGATCAATTAAAGCGACCTCTTTCTTGAAATCGAAATGATCGATGAAAGACTCTTCTCCGCAGGTTTGCAGATATTCGACGAAAACACGTTTGGCCCATAAAATCAAATTCGCACATTCGCCGGCTCTCTCTCTCTGGTCTGGCGATCTCACCGGCTGTGCCGGATAGCGAAAGAATCGCAAAAATAGAAGCAGGTTTGCCCGCTACGGCCCGCTATCGCTCAAACCATCAGGTCAAGGACACGGCAACATTGCCAAATGTGGCTGCGCGGATTCCGAAAGCAAAAAACACGATGTAATGGAAGAGGCCCAAAGAAAGGCCCACAGAGTGAGAGAAGAACACAAGAGCTAAATTCTTTTAGGACCTGTTCGAATCCGACCGTAAAGAAAAAAGAGAAATATGCAGCCACACACACACACACGTGGTGGGGCATAATTAACGCCTCTTATGAGCGATCGCCTGAGCATCGCGGACCTGCCTTCTTTCATCCCGTGTTTTATACCGATGATTAATGAACGACCGATAAGCCGCTGGTCGCCCCGCGGCCTTTCCGCGCAGGAGTCGGTGTGTCCACCCCTTTCAAGCACTTTTACCGTAAGCAGAGGACCCGGACCCGGCCGGAAGGTGACGATGACCATAGGCGGACTTTGGCCAGGCTGCTCGATTCGGTTCGGTTCCAACCGGTGTGTGTGAGTGTGTGCACAATGTCATCCGTTTTGGGGAGCACTAGTCCAGCGGGCACGTACGGAGCGGATCTCTCCATAACTGGCCAACGGGGCGGGTCAATGACAACGACCAGAACGCGCCAGGCGATGAAGCGAGCCACCCTTTTCTCCATTACTTTTTACCACGTTCGGCGGCCACGTCCTCGGCCGGTTCCGTTTCGCTGGCTGTCATAAAATAAAAACCGATTACGAAACGGGTGCCAACGGGTGATGCGCGGGCACGAGAGATCGACTGGAGCACTCGCTACTGCTTGGCGATCGACTTGGCGGACGGATTAGCTCCGGTGAAGCACCGGCGATGATTCTGAGCTCTGCGTGCTTAGGACAAAAATTGCAAACCGACTGACGACTCCGGCCGTAATCCGGCGAGAGATTGAAACTGGTGTCTGTGTGTGTGAGAGAGAGAGTACCTTGGCCGAAGGGCCGTCAGCGGATGGCCGAAACCGCAAAACCACACGCCGCGATCGGTCACGGCGCGCTACTTTTCTGGCTTAAGCAGGAATTACGCGGATAGAGCGTTCACCTGTGTGATGGTCATCTTGCGGTGGCTAATCCAACCAGTGACAGGCGTGTTGACCTCCCGGCAAGGAACCCTCATCTAAGATATGGTCCCGGTAATTTCCAGGGCCGTTCGGACTTGGCAGACGCAGTTTATCAATCTGCAGGAGATCTTACTCTATCTCGTTGCGGGACGGACGGATTAACGTGTTCGCGATTTTTTATTTCCGCTACGCATTTTCATGTTGCCGCGGGAACCTCTCCGGAGATCGTATCTTCGATACATCATTATATTTCAATTAGCCTGCCCGGGCCCGCTAGACCTCCGGGACCCGGGGGGCTGCACGATAAATTATTCTATCAAAAACCGGTCCAATCCTGACAACCTGTTGTCAAATACAGTCAAACCACCGGCGATTCCGCGATGGCACAGCTACCGAACCGAGCAGCGTTTATTCATTCGTTGAAGTGTTTTGACAACAATCCACCGACCGTCCATCAATCCTCTCCGTCCGCCAAACTCCGACCGCTTCCCCAGGCATCAGAAATTAAGCTGTGACGTATTTTATGTCCTACCCGGTCCGGGGACAGGCAGATTGACAAATGACAAAACGACGATTATCGATCGCTTGATAGGGCAGCTCCCGGAGAGTCGGGGAGTCCCGTCGGTTCTACCTGTCCTGTCAACCGTCAGACATTTGCATCGGCCGACGGTATGCAAATTCGTGGCGACATTTTGCCTAATAGTTCCAGTTTTTTGCTCAACTTTACAAGCTTGTTTCGCTTCTTTACTGGCCAACCAAACACCGGTAGCCTCTCCGAACGGTACAACACGAGCAGCCGCTAAACATTCGGCCCAAAACAGTTCGCTTGTAAAATTGTCAAGAAGAATAAATATCACATCAATATTGGGTCGCGCATTTGCGACACAACATAAAAAAGGCTCGGCTCTGGTTCACTCGGAGCAGGAAGCGCAGGAGAATTGGCACGAGAACTGTACCCGGTGGCCCGGTTCCCGGTGGAACAATAAATTCAAAATTAAAAAACCCATACTACTCAGGCACGTGCCCCGTCCCGAAACCGGGCCAGGACAGAATTCTGGGAAAATCGGTGGCCCGGCCTGGTCGTTGTTAAAAATTCTATAAATTTTCAAATTTCCTCACGGGACCACCACGGACCGGCCACCGGTGCTGCCGATAGAGGAAATTGCGTATGCAATCCGGAACACGCTTTTTTTCGGCGTGCACCGGAAGCTCGTACGTATGTGTTGTTGGCCGATAGTAGAGAAAACTAAACTAAAAATAGGCAGCCCCAGCGCGGCAGCTCTAATCAATTCGTGCGAATGCGTTTTCTTCTTCTGGTTTTTTTACGATGCACCGCTTTGAATGTTTAAATGGCCTGCTACGAGTGACGGGGGACACTGTTGTTGCGGCAACAGTAGAAACAACAACAACAAAAAATGGCGGAATGCTAGGCCAATAAATGTGTTGTCGAATTAAATCAATCGCCGGTCGGGATATATTGGCTTTGCTACAAACATGGCACGATCGCGATTGGGATGCAACAAATTATAGCTTTTTTCAACGAATATGCTAATTTTCGTACCACTTTTGGAACCGTGACCAACATGGAACTTGGCTAAAGGCTTGGAGTCCCATGCTGGTGGGTGCTGATTTATGGAAACTGATTAACCGAAAGACGGTCCAGAATTGGCTCCAATCAATGAGCGAACGGGCCACGGCTTTGTTTCTAATGGACCCAGAATGTAGATAAAATGAAGAGTCTTTCTTCGCCAGACAAAAGCACCAAATCATTAGCTACCAAGAGCCCGAATCTGGCCCGAATTCGAATGCCTCTCAGCACAATAAGGCTTGTCAAACGCTACAAAGTTATAATAAAAAATCACCAACCAATTCTGGGGCCGGTTTGGTAGTAAAACGTTAACGCATTTAATCGAAGACACGCCAACCCAATAAAAATCACCACGAGAAGACAGCATAATGGGCACGGGTTTGGGGCTTCCCGCAACGCTCGAAACCGCCGCTTGATTGGAAGCCAATCACACACGTGCCACAGTTCGTTAGCGCGGTGAAACTAACAAGAAGTTTGTGTTAGAGTGCCGTAGGCGATCAATGGACGCGTTTTCTTACCCAATCTTAGTATAGGCACGCGCGCGCCCGCGGTACTACTCACAATTTCATTCAGCATATCCGCCAACAGGATCAGCCGCAGTTTGGAGAGCTTCGTGCGGTAAACGTTGCGCTCGGACCGGGAAGCTGTCGATGGGCGCGCCGGCAATAGAAGCCTCACCGGTGATGTCGCCGGTGAGGCCGGTGATCCGACGCCAGGTGGTGGTGCTGTCCGCGACGCTGTGACCCAGGCCGCCGGTGGCACCACAACGGTGTTCGCATAAATTTGTAGCGAAACGCTTAAAATCACAGCTAATCGCATTATCGTCGGTGAAATTTGCATCTCATTTACATGCGCGTCCACTGCGGGAATCTTCGGAACCTGGGCTCTGTTGTTATTGTTTCCTTCTCTTGCGGCGGATTTTTTTTTTCGTCCTTTCCGATTCGGCCTGATGCCCTACTTGAGCAGCGCTTTCCGCAGCCAATCACCGTTATCCTGCCACGCACGGTCAGCACCGGTCAGCGCCTTAAGTGCCGGCGGCCGTTTGATTTACTTTTCGCGTTGCACCGTTCGGACGCGCAACAACAACAACGGTGCGGCAACCGACAGGTTGTTGTCTTAACACACGGACACACTCTGCTTCGCTGCCGTCTTTTGAATGCTGCCCGCGGGCCACGTGAAGATAAGCGTGCGGAGCCGGCCGGTGAGTTAGCACTTGCAGGTTTACTTTTCGGACCACTTCTGCGAAGGCCCACGGCCACGGCGGCGCAACAAAAATATTTCGTTCTCCCTAATAAGAAGCCAGAAAGGCTCTCTGTTTCGACAACACAAAAACCGTCACGCGTGGAAACCGTTATCGACGAAGCAGCGAAGACAGGCGGCTGCTTTCGAATTCTGGGCCTTAATGGTGCATTTTTTACGTGCACCGTGAGAAGCGGAATCGAAAGAAGAATGCGGGGCGAACGGCCGATCGATCACTTAATACGATCCGTCACTCCACGATCTGCACGATTGTAGTACAACTATTTTGCTCGATCGCTTAACCTGCAGCACGCATTAAACCGCGTTTTCTTATTTGGAAAAAAACAAAACACTTGTTGAAAAGTTGTCCAACACTCTTCAGAACGGTATCTTCGGTACCTGCTGGTGGTCGAAGCGAGCGAGATGCTGCCGATACCTGCTCCACCGGTGGCTGATTCCGTTCTGGCGGCCCAACCGAATGTTTCGCTCGCTCGATGGCCGCCACCTCTCGGATTCTCAACTCACACGCCTCGCCACCGCTGACGATGATGATGATCATGGTCATGATGATCGGTCGGCGGCAGTGGCGTGTAGTGGTTATCGATCATCGGGCCGGGAGCAAGTGTTTTGGAGGAGCTGAAGATACGGCACCAAGAACGAGTAGAAGACCCAGTGCGTAGTGGACAGAACATCGGCCTGGTGGTGGCCAGCTTCTTGGTAGATTTACTTCTCTGTTCGCTCTCTCTCTCTCGCTCTGAGGTACCATCATCGGCGACGTCTGAGAGGAAAACTACACACACATAATCGAAGCTGACGTCTTTCGAGCGCGGCCAGCAGACCCGGAGTGACGATTCGAGAATTGAGTGTGATTTTGTTCTTTTCTCTTTCCAGAATCGTTTCATTACCCCGCTTTCCGTTCGGGGCCACTGCGGATGGCGCAAGTCAAGCGGCATTCATTATGTTGATGGCTGGCTTATTATGTTGAATGAACGGGGAAACAATCCCATGCGAACGGCAATCTTCGAACGGCGATCATTGTTTTGGTTTACGACTCACTGGCACTGCTGTGTGAGAAAAACGAGATCAAAAACGAGAGACCACTACCGAAGCTACTTTCGCTCCAGTGATCCGGTTGATGTTGAACCAATTTTTGTACTGCTCACGGTGCCACGGTACGGATTCTTCCTCTCCCACCGGTCCATAATGTGCCGACCACAGCTCGTAATACGATGCTCAAGGTCGTTCGAACGATCGGGCTCCGCTTCGCACGCCGGTTGAGCGTTCGTTCCGTACAAAGAACTACAACATTGCGGCAAGCGACGAACCCTTCTGGGGACTATGATGAGATCTTATTTTCCTAGGAGCCCTACTCCTGGGAGGCCGCTGATTTTATGCTTTCCGCAGCGGGCTAACGCAATTATCTCAGCAAATTTCCTATTACGCCGGTGGGTAATTTAAATAATTTTTACCTTCGACCCATCGGCGAGATTAACGCGCCGCCAGTTGGCGTCTCAATCTTCGTCTTTAGCATGGTACTGTCGTCATCCGCTTCAGAGTGGTAGCCCTTATTTTCCACTTTAAAGCATGAAACCGAAACAATGAAGCAAGGACACGGAAAGAGGTCATCTTCGCATAAGATGAAGGTCCATCCATCGCCACCACCAATCAGGAACGGATCAGAAAACGCCTTCAAACGGTCCACCAGTAGAGAAAAATATTCGATTAGGCGATGCCACTTGGTGCTGGGTGTGTTTGAAGAAAACAATTTGCTTTCCCCATGTACCGTCTCGCG
Source organism: Anopheles cruzii (assembly GCF_943734635.1). NCBI lineage: Eukaryota > Metazoa > Arthropoda > Insecta > Diptera > Culicidae > Anopheles > Anopheles cruzii. The sequence goes on from NC_069144.1 coordinate 5,408,740, forward strand.
CCTTTTATGCAAACCTCAAACCAACGATCAACACACTTAACGTAATGATACAGCGAACGCACCTCTCCAGAACGAGAACGGGCACCACCACCCATCAGGCGGGGATCCGCCATATTAGCTCACTCATTATGAGAGGTTCCTCTACAGAAGTCGAAATGACAAATCACTTTTTAACCAGCCGCGCAACCAGCCCTTCCTTCGATTCCTTCGACGGTCCGGACTAACTTCGAGCGAATCCGACCCCAATGGAAGTCGCCACGATTGCGAACATACATCACTCTCGGCCAGACCGGAGCCGAAGCACAGGGGGGTAGGCAGAGAAACATAACCATAAAATAATCATTCGTCCGAAGATCCGAAAAGGAGCCGGGCGAACCGGGGCGACTGGAAAACCAGAAACCGATTCGACCTTCCTTCGAGATTCCCACCGGCAACGTGTGCCCCTCCGGGTCGCGGTCAGGATGATCCGCGGTCACGGGAAGGAGTTGTTGGAGCATTAATAAGCGCACACGATCATCACCATCATCGTCGGCCTCGGATGCTGGCCGCCGTCGTAGTCGTCGTCGTTCAAGATCAAGATTCACCACAGCCAAGCGGGCCAATGGCCCAACAGTGGAATAAAAGGGGGCCCCACCGTCGAGTAAAGTTCAAATTATGGTCAAGGACTAACGCAACACAAGCCTCGCGCTCTCCCAGAACTCGCCCAGAATAGCACCTAGCAGCGTGTCTAATGCCTTATCGGGCCGCGATCTACCGCGTCTAACCATTGCCCGGTGTGGTATTTATTGCACCAGCGAGTGGAAGGATTTTGTAGTTCTATGCGGAAATATAATTCTTGCTGCCGTTGGAGTTGTTGTTGTCGGCGATCAGTAGAACGACTTGCGCAAGATCGTGTCATTCGCCGTGATGGGTCATAAAAGTCATGGGGAGATGAAGATGGTTGTTGCCGAGATGATCACGACTCGCAACTCGATCGCCGCGCGTGATCTTTCGTCACAAGCCAGGAGACAAATGAGCTCATCTGCTCATCTGCCCGGTAACCAGCACTATTTTTAGCATAAAGTGGCAAAAATAGTCTTTCTCAAAATGGAGTTTCATTATTCTCGTGTGCCAGTAGAAAAGTCCCAATTGCCATAGGCCAACAAAGCTTGTACAAAATCGGAAGAAAAAAGTCGTTACACCACGCATCTTCCGTGACAGTGCTCTGTGTGTTGAAAGGAGGCTGCTCTGTGGGAGAGATACAGGAAGTAGTGTCGTCGTGGGCGCTAACAACACCACAAGACAACCTTCGGACACACTCTCCCCCCTATCAACCTCTCATTCAACCCTTTGGCACTGCCGTGACCAGGATTCGAACCTGGGTTACTACGGCCACAACGTAGGGTCCTAACCACTAGACGATCACGGCTACAGACGGTGGCTTGGCATGGTTTAGCCGCAGCTTGAGCAGCATCCAACCGTGGCCCAGATACGCGTGACTGGTGAATGGCAACGGAGAGCGCCAACGCCAACAATTGCCAGCTGCGAAGTGAAAGTAAAGCGCCCACCAGAGAGTGTGGTGGGCGAAATCTTGGGTTGGCGCAAAAACTGTCCCGTGGCGATTCTCTAGACTTAAAGCTCTAACCTCCAGGCCGTTTCTAAGGAACGGAGGGGCAGTTTGGTATCACTGCAGGAAAACTTTACGAGCAACCCAATCGATACACTTTCGATCGATGGTGGGGATTGGCTTTCTCGTGAAAGAGAGCGAGCAGCTTGGCCGCCCACATTGTTATAAAGACACTCAGTTTATGGTGGGGCAAATGAAATTGTCCAAAAATAGTGAAGCAAAATCCGTGCTGGTAAGAACACTGTGCTACAACAATGAACCATTTTCTTTGCAATGCCATACGCCTCTTCAAAATACGAAGGCAATGCAATGCCTCCAAAATAATGCAATGCCTGTTTCCGCCCGGGATCGAACCGGGGGCCTTCCGCGTGTTAGGCGGATGTGATAACCACTACACCACGGAAACACATGTAGGGTTTCTATTGTTTTCATGGTGACACATTAGGCCTTGTTCACTTTTGCTCATTGATCAACAAACCGCTTTATTACGAATGTTGTTTAACAATCAGTCGATTCGCTCGTTGATCGCTGAATTTAATAAAACAGAACATACAAAAATCACCTACATTTATTTAGATAACATTTAAAAACCACAGAAACGATGCCATTGGTAAAGAGTATCACAAAAAGTACACAATTAAAAAGCGATGAAAAGCATCTTCCATTACATTGTAAAAAACAAACAGCGGCTTCACTACTTCATATGAAAATTACAGTCCTCGGCGTAGCGCATGATCTTGTTCAAACTCATCTGCAAGCCCTTCAGATAGTCCAGCGTGTCCGAGTCGAACCGTGGCAGTACATCCGGATCGACATCATCCAGAAGCTCGCCCGGCTGCAGCGACAGCATCCCGTTCGGTACGGGAATGTTAAAGTGCTTCGTGTTCCGGAAAGTGGCCGCGCTGACCACAGGGCTGCCGGTGAGTGAGAACACACTCTCACCGGCCCTCGGGTGGCGCATGAAGGTAAGCGGCGTATTCGGATCCACCTTGAGCGTAATCTGGCTTATGCCCCGGTCGGTGCTCACCGTTTGCGGTCGTTTACGGTTCGGCTCCGGCATCGGTGTACGCATCTTTGGCCTTGAGCATCGCTCCGATGGTTCGAACATGAAACCCCTGCTACTACTGTTGGCAGCTGCTGGTGTCCGGTGTTTGGATTTTGTCCCAAACAGGAGAGCCGATGGCACTTGCAATTGTCCCTTGAAGGGTGTCATTGTATGGCCGGACACAGAGTTACTGCGACGCCGCGCTTTGGTCGCCTTCATCGCCGAGCTCAAGGGGCCCATCGGACGGCTTTGGGATGCTTTTGCTGAAGCCAGCGGATCGGCGGATCCGCGCGGGCCGTAATCTTCCGTCTGGTACCCGTCATCCGATTTAGATGATTCGCGCTGTACCGGTACCTGCAGCTGATCGTCGTCGGTCGACTCGTTGGAAGTGGCGGTATGGTTTTGGACTAGCTCATCCATCTCGGCCTGACCCATTTTGAGCACATCTACAAACCGATTGCAGCCGGAACGACGCAGCTCACCCATTGTCATCTGGAGCACCTCCTTCGGGATGCGGCTCCGTATCATGCCGATGTTGCAGTTTAGTTTCTCCAGATCCGCAGCCTCCTTCGCCTCTATCGATATCATAAACGATTCATCTGCAACAAAATGGTGAAGCTTACAAACCAGAATCACGCATTTTACTCTGACAACAGAACTTACACATAATATCGAGCTCCCTCATTGCGTTCCCGAAACGTTCTTCTTGCTGACTGCTCCGATTACGCTTGGACGCGGTTTTACGGGAAATTTTAGTGCGCACCATTGTGTGTGGCCGAGGACGATCACTGATCAGACGGAATGATGCGTAAGAGGTTGTTCACCTGTTTTGTTTGAGCGAAAATTACGGCTACACCAATTTAATCAAATGCATGGAACGTAGCACAAGAGGAATAGCGAGACTCTTTCAACCATTCAAACACTTTTACAATTGCACATTAAGATTTATCACAGAAATTATAAGGCCAGCATCGAGAGAATCACTTTCCCGCTGTTGGCGCCACAAAATGTCCTTTCAGCTGAACGCTCGTATCACCGCCGGCTAGTGGAGACTTTCCACGGAGCAACATTTGTGGAGACATTTTTGACAGCCACTGATGCTGTGACTTCTGTGCTGGCAGTTATGTTGTAAAAAAGTTCTTTTTTAAAGAGCGAATAATTTTGTTTAGCAAAACTAGGAAAAATAAAATTAAAATTACTCCATGACACGCGTAAAGCTACTGTCAAGATTTTTTTTATTAATCTTACCGAGTCTTGTGCGTGTGGGGAAATACTAGATGCTAAGTACATGATTGTTATTTACAGAATATTACAGTCGATTTGAGTGGAATAATTGAATACGAACCAACCAACCAGTTGGCACCGTTTCGGAGAACGATACTAAACGAAACAGAGAGTGTTCAAACCGAATCAATTACACCGGCTCATGTTTTGTGTGTCTCGCCGCTTTGCATTGGCGAATTGGTATTGTTTTCTAACACTCCAACGGCTGAATGTTGTGCACCACGAGCTGATGTTGCACCAGTTCCGTCGCACTTGGGCAGCTCACGTCACACAAATGGCACTGAACGAGCCGTTCGTCGGCATGCGTTCGCTTGTGGCCGCGTAAACTGTCGGACCGCCCGAAACACTTGCCACACAGGTCGCACCGGTACGGCTTCTCGCCCGTGTGCGTTCGCAGATGGATTTTCAGCGACTTTGGCCACGCAAACAGTTTGTCGCACATCGGGCAACGGTGTTTGCCTCTCTGATCACCATCACTCCCCAACACTCCGCCACCATTCGCCAGGTGCATATCGTCCGGATGGTGGTAATGGCCGTACGAAGAGCCGCCTCCCGCCGTACCACCGCTCGCCTGTGACATACTATCGTCCTCGTGATCATCGTATCCGTTGTTACTACTTTCACCAATGTCGCTGAGGTGACTGTGGTTGCTATGGAAACCATGATCACTTTGTTGCTCCAACTTGGTGCCTCCTTTCTTCGACTGCAGCAACGATCTGTGTGGTCCGTGGGGAGGTTCCGAAAAAACAATCCGGAAATTAAATTCAACTCCACTCCACTATACACATCTCGCGTAGGAACTTACAGTCCAGTCCCACGATTGGCACTTCCGCTGTTACCGTCGACACCGAACTTCTGCCGCTCCCCATGGTGGTCATCGCCATCAAGTTCTTCTTCCTCAGCTTCCTCCTCCTCCTCGCCCAAATTATCATTTTCGTCTTCATCGTCATCTTCTTCTTCACTCTCCGAGCAACTTGCATCCTTGACCGTTACTTTGATAACCTCCTAGAAAGGAAAAAAAGCGAAATTTAGTTTTCGGATCAATCAATTCGGTTGAAGTTTGCTCACTCACCTGTTCCTCTTCTTCACTGTCCTCCGATTCATCCTCTTCCTCGCCGGACTCGTCTTCTTCCGGTTCCTCGTCGTCCTCCACACTCGGTCCACCTTTTCTCCCAACCATCGAATCCTTCAAAATATCGGACATATTTCCCATAGCCTCCTGTGGTGGTCCGTTGCTCATCACCGTCGATGATCTACTCACTTCGTTCCGACCGTTAACGTGCCCGTCTTCGGAATCCTCGCCAGCTTCCGATGCCGTACTCGGTTCCTTCGAGGTTAAGGCTAGCAGACTAAGGAACGACTGCTGGCGGTGCGTCTTTTCGTGCGTCTTCAAGTAGTCCGATCTGATGAACGCCTTGTCGCACTTGTCACATTTGTACGGTTTTTCGCCCGTGTGCAGCCGGATGTGCATCTTGAGTGTGACCGCCGTAACGAACGTTTTATCACACCGGTTGCACTGGTAGCGCCCGTCGCTCGTCCGCTCGTAATCGGACCGATGGAATTCATTAAGCGTCGAGCCGACGGAACCCCCGTTACTTTCGCGGCCGGCATCATCACCATCGCCGCCGCCCCCGGAAGAGTTGTTGGCAATGGATTTCGTTCCCGGCGTGGCGTCACCACTGCCGCTACTGCTACTGCTGCTGCTATTACTGTTGCTGCTGCTGCTGCTGCTGCTGGAACTGTTGCTACTACTGCTACTGTTGCTGCTCCGACTGTTTCCACAACTGCTGGCCGCTATCGGAAGTACCGCCGCCGCCACACCATCGGCATCGCTATTGGGCATCTCGTTCAGTTTATTGTCAATCTTCGGTTTCCCCCGATTTGTACCCTTTGCTTTGTTGCTGCTGTGACGCTTCACCGAGATGACCGGCGTTATCGGTGGCCCACTATCATCCATCGTCGAATCATCCTCCTCTTCCTCGACGGTCCTCTCAACGCTTCCCCCGGCCGCTTCCGCCACCAGCTGCAAGTGGCGTTTCGATTTAAAGTGTTCCTTCAGATAGTCGACCCGATTGAACGAACGATCGCAAATGTCGCAGTGAAACGGTTTCTCCTCCGTGTGGGCCAGCGCATGCTTCCGCAGTGAGGCCACGTGGGCGAACACTTTGTCGCAGATCTTGCACACAAACTGTCCATCGTTCGACTCGGCAAAGTGATAGTTTTCCGGTGCCAAGCCGGCCCTGCCAATCAGCGGTTTCGGTGTGGATGTCGTCGGACCTGCGCCCGGGGTGGGAGTTTTCGTACCGGTGGTGATCGTCGTCGTCGTCGTCGTCGTCGTCGTGCTTTCGTGGATGAATTCTTCCTTCGGCGCAACCAGCGCTGGCGGTGGAGGGGTTGAAGAAGCTGTTGGCTGCGGTGCCGCTCGTCCATTCGCGACGGCCGCCGCCACATCTCGAGCAGCGGCCGCTGCCATACTGGCGATCGCGGCAGCCGGAAGAACACCGTCCTTAAAGTGTACCTTCAGGTGGCGCTCGAGATAGTCCGATCGTATGTAGGATTCGCCACAGAACGTACACTTGTACGGCTTTTCGTTGGTGTGGATGCGAAAGTGGATGCGCACCGTTTGTTGGTGGGAAAAGAGCCGCTCGCACACGGTGCACATAAACTTGCCATCGGCCGTTTTGATGCAGTACTCGTGGGGTTGCTGATGATGATGCTGCTGCTGCTGCTGCTGTTGGCTGTCGGGTGGTTTCCGCTCTTCGATCGGTTTCAACAGAGAGATGCCCGTGGACGGTGGTTTCGATGGGTGTTTCGATGGCAACTTACTGGCACCCGACGCGGAGACGGTAGAAGATGGACGGTTTGCGGTGAGTGTGGAAGACGGAGGCGATGAAAGGCCCGGTGCAGCAGCAGTTCCTTCGTTCAATGTTTTCATGTCGATCGCACCGGGCGCGTCCGGATCTTCACCATCACCAACGACGTGCTTCTTCAGGTGACCCTTCAGGTAGTCCGATCCAATAAAGGTTAGTTCACACAGCGGACACTTGTAAGTGGGCAGATCTGTAAAAGAAAAAACAACGCCGCCCTTTAGTGACAATTCACGAAACACGGTACAAGTCAACACACGTACCCGGGTGAACGCGCACGTGAGCCATGAGTTCCGGCTCGCGGACAAAGCGTCGCTCGCAAACTGGGCACCGAAATTTACCCACTTCCTCCGGAGGCAGGACCGTAACAACCGCCGGCACTCCAGCCTTGGCCACCAGCCCGACCGTTGGCTTCTTCTTTGTCGCTGGGCGCGCTTTGCCACCGTTTGTTAGCGTTGGGCCGGCTTTTCGTTTCCGGTTATCGTGACTCACCGCACCGCCCATTGCAACGTCATCGTCGCCCAACACCATCAGTTCCTCGTCGTCATCGTCGTCCTCCTCACTCGAACTGCTACCGAGCGTGGTGCCCGTGTGTGACGTTCGGCGCGAATAATCTGCGCCGGCCACGGCCAGCATCAAACGGCGCCCTCCGGCCATGCCACCGTGTCCGTCGAGCAAATCTTCCATTTTCCGTACCGACAACCGTGGCTGGCCGGCCGCCTGGAACGATGCACCTTGGTCACCGCCTCCGCCGTGACCGTCACCAAGGCCACCACCAGCAGCAGCACCAGCGTGGCCTCCCATCGTCATCGCTGCGCGCTGCACAACACTTTCGATCGGATCAAACGTACCGGAGTACAATCCTCCTCCGCCACCACCCATTCCTCCGTTGGCTCCTGCACCGATCACACCGAACCGGTGAAAGTTGTGATACTTGGCGTAATGGCACTGCAGAAAATCCATCCGGATGAAGGCTTTCGGGCACATGTTGCACTTGAACGGTCGCATCCCGAGATGCTGCTGGTGGAGGTGATCCTCCAGCTGATCGCCATCGGCGAACGTTTTGTCACAGTACGTGCACGCGGCAAAACGGGCCTCGGACTCCGGTACCGGCGGCAGCGCATCGGCCAACCCCATCCCGGCGTGCTCGGTGCGGATGTGATGGGCGAACGCCGGATCCGACGCGAAGATGCTGAAGCAAAGCTTACACTCGAACGAATTGCTCTTCTCGTGCGTCCGCATATGGTACTGCAGAAAGTCCGGCCGGTGGAAGGCCCTTGGACACAGGTCGCACCGATACCGGCGAGTGTCTAGAAGCCACCGGAGAAGCAAGAAAAAATAAACATGAAAACAGAACGTTTCGAGCGAACAGTGCGAAACCGCCTACTTACAATCCGACGATCGCTGAGCCGTTTTCGAGAGGATCGAGGCCGCCGTCGCCATCACGTCCTCATCGTCATCTGATGATGAGTCCGCCATCTCGTCATCATCACTGTCATCGTCATCCGAATCCTCGCTAAACGCAAGGTTCGATGCTCTGCTACCGTTTCCGAACGCAGTTGGCTGTGCTTTACCATTTCTTCCGTTGAAAATGCCATTCAATCGAACGGAATGATGCTGCAGCTGCTGTTGATGTTGCTGTTGTTTGCGGTGGGCGAGTTTGCCCGCAGTTCCGGCCCCACCACCACCACCACCATTTACCGCCAGTGCGGGGTGCCCGTTGGAGGGCTCCTCATCGCCCGAATGCATGCTGGTGAGAAACTTGATGTGATCCTCGTCGATGCCGACCACTATCTCCTGGTCCGAATTGCCACCACCATCGTTGGCGCTCGACGAAGGCTGACCGTCGTCGTCCTCCTCTGGCTCCCCGGTTTCGCGCCGTTCCGCCTTCAGTTCCATGCTGTTCGCGGTCTGGTTCATGCTGGGTCGCAGCAACCTGGGTCGATACGGATCTCGCACGTACGTACGTGTCTGCGTTACACGCCCAGCAATTGCTGCAGCTGCTGCTGCTAGCCTTGCACCGCACGTCGCCGTCGACAACCTGCCACCCACCCCCCGGGGCCTCCCCAACCGGTGGCACGGTTCCGGTTCGCACTGCACACACAGACCGACCGCGACGGCGAAAACGACGATGAAGGCGACCGGACAAAAAGAAGAGCTCGCTGCCGTCTATACGCTATCGCGCTCTCGACCAACCGATCCAATCCCGGGCCACCGCCAACTGTGCTGCTGCTGCTGCTGCTACTCGTCGTATCGTTCGTGGTTCACTTTTCGTTTCCCACCTCGCGTGCGGGCCACTCTGCTCTCTCGCTCGTTCGCCCGCAGCAGCGGCCGAACCCTTGCGAAACGGAAAACGAGCACACGCACACTCGCTGGCCCGTTCGCGCGGTGGTTCCACACACTCGCGATCCGCACCGTCGTCGTCGTTGTCGACGTTCCGATAATCTTGCGCTTCAGCTCGCTCGCTGCCAATCTTCCGCCTACGGAGGGCGACGGGCGCGCGGGTACACCTCGTAACCGCGAGACGATGCTCTCGAAGAGCCTGAAGAGCCTTGCGAACGAATGAAACTGAAGCTCTGTTCCGCACGGCACAGCCAACCGGGTTGCCACCGAGAAATAACTTCGCTTCGAGCGCGCAGCCTACGCTGTTGACCGGGAGGGCGAGAGCTAAAATCCGAACACCTTGCCGCGATGCCGTCCTTCAGCCGCGCACACAGACGCACAATGGGGGAAAATAGAAAGAAACACCACTCGCCGCGCGTGACGGTGCCGTCATCCGAGCACACCCGCGAGACCGACCGTGTTCCGTGAATGGATGTTCACATCCGGTGCGATGCAATGAATCCACACGACAGCTCCCCGTCGCAATGCCTGCTTGTCCTTTGACGATGCACAGCGCGAAAGCCACGACCCAGCAATCCGTGAGTCCGCGATTCGCGAGATTCCAATCCAGCACACTGCCCGCGTAACCGCGCGGAGAAGGGCGTTCGCGGGGATGGCTCGAAAGAGAACGATCCGCGCACCAATACACGTACACACACACACACTGAACACACGGCGGAGGACCGCAGGCGGTCAGGCGGTGGAACCGTCAAACCTGCCTCTCGCCGCCGTATCCGACGATGACGGGTTTGGTACGGGTGGTGTCGACGGAAACCGCCACACACAGTGAGAGAGAGCGTCCTCGACACCACGGGCCGCAATCGAAATCCGGTTCCTTTTCCAGAGAATGCACGATTTTCCAGCATTACCTGCGCGCCGCACCACCTGCTTCACTGGACGAGAGCGTTTGACCGACCATACCATCGGCGGCTGCGTTTTCCGTCCCGTTCCAACCACCGACCGGAGCGGATCGAACACACCAAGCAACCGTAGACCGGGGGCGCCGCGCTTCTCGAGCACCGCGCATGCCGCACCACCCAACAGCCGTCGTCGTCAACCGTTTACCTTCCTTCGCCTTCGCAGCATCGCGGCGTGCATCCTACCACCACCACCCCCGGCTCGGTTTCCGCCTGCATCGTCCACAACCGAAGTGTCATTTCTTGCGATGCCGTGCGAGAATGAGAGAGAATTGCGATGCAATCGGCACTTTTTATTTTGCTCACGATTCCCCATTAGCATCGCCATTCGAGCACGATGGTTTCGCGCCAGGTGTTCGATTTATTGGGTTGGTGGCCAACATATACTCATGACAAATGACCATTTCACACGAACATGTTTTTCCCGTTTCTTCACAAAACGAAAAAAAGGAAAGTAACCAAAATTTACCCAAACAACGGGTTTTACGGAACTACTCGATTCGAGCGGTTGGTATTCGGAATAGCCCGATTCGAGCAGACCACTTTGACAGCAGCTGCAGGAAAATGGTGCTTGCCAAACGAAAACACAAACTTCAAACAAAGCATTTTTGCGACGCTTGACAGTTGCTTGGTAACGACCATTTTTGGGAAGCGCGCATCAAGTATTCATAGTTTTAGTTGAAAAAGAAACGAAAGGCATCGCTTAAATCATGACACGCACAAAGGTATCGCGCGCCGCCACGAAACGGGGTCAGAATAGTTCCGATTCGAAGGCATTTGTCGAAATGAAGCTGCGAGACTTTGACGTTATGGGTAAGTGTCTCGCAGGGCGGCTGCAATGGTTCCCCGTATGCAAATTTCTCATCTTCAACATGTTCTTTTGCGAACAAACAGCCGAATGCTACCTGACGAACATTGAGCTAAAGTATCAAAATGATATGGATAAGCTGAACCGTGCCTTTGAGGTGCTGCGTTCACGCATTCCCAAGAACCTGCTGTCCCTTACAATGGGTGAACTGCGGGCTATGGTAAGTTTAAGACGAAAGGCAATTGTTCTTGGGATTATAATCATGTCTACCTACTCTCTGGACAGCAAAATGGAAACGACGAACTGAACAAATCGGCGCCGCTGAACCAAACGATCAGTGCCAATATGAGTGCTTTGCTGGAAAAATCGTGCCGCAAAAAGTCCAAAGATGACGGTAAGTCACCCAAGATCCTAGTAGGATTTGCACTATACGCCGCCGGCGCCTTAATTTTCATCGCACAGCTACTAATTGCATTGTCATTGATGTAACTAACCTTGGTGTTCGGGTGTCTCTGTTTTTATGCTTTCCTCTCATGCTTCATCGGGTGGCTGGTGTTTTCTCGATCGCGTTTCGCAACGTTCCGTCGGACCTAATGCCCCCAGGTTACCTTACAGAGGAAAGCGAGCAGGGCGACACGTACCGCGTCGGTACACTGCTGTCGACCGCTAAACCGGCCCGTGTGATGGGACCGCTGATGTCGGCCAAAATTCGCCGCCGAAGCAAATCGGCCGGTGCCATCGCGACGCCGCACGCCAATCGGTCTCTGTTTCCAGTGCCACAGAGTGCCATGGTTGTCGGAAGGGCACAACTCAACGTCGCTACTACTGTTAGCCTAAAACCAATGGCTTCTGCATCGGAACGGGTGTCGCGATCGAAGCAAAAAACGCCACAAGTCGGTGGGCGACTGAAGGCAATCAGTGCCGACCGTATTGGGTATGGATTGATAACACCCAAAGTACAACCCTTCACACCTCTCGCTCTGATCCGCCACGCCAAGCTAGGCGAGTCGGTATTCTCCGTCACCGGTAGTCCCGTCGTTACGTCCAAGTAAGTGCCAAACACACTTCGCGAACACTCCCGATCCTTAGAGGTAGATTAATGAAAACTTTCCATTGTTCTCTAGCATGCTCGAAGCTACCGCCAACATCAACATTCCCGTGTCGAACGGGATGATATCGATCAGGCCGACCGAACTGGATGTGGTAGATGCGTCGTTGGTGCGAAAGATCGATCCGAATGTGCTGCTGGAGATGAAGCAACTGCAGTCCAATTTGGATAAAATCTTAGGCTCTCTTCATATTGCCGAATGATCATCGAAGTCTGTTCATCGAAGCCTGATACACGATTTTATACAAACTCACGAACCGCCAATTTTTGTAGCGTTCTTTTCTTCATTCTTCGTTTGCATTATTTGCTTTTATTATGTAACCATCAATAAACACAACTTTTTGACAAATATGTACGTTAGTGAATTACCAAATTACGCAGCTTTGCTGCAGCAAATTCCATATTAAGAAATTTACAAATACTTTTACTCTTATAGTCCATTCTATCTTCAACAAAGTTTTTTGTGCGTTTATAGTTATTCGTAGCATGCTTTGAGTTTTTACACTTAAACTCTTCAATTAGGCAATAGTCCTCTGATTATAATCCTATAGACTCTTGTATAGTTATATCTATCACCGGCCAATATATTGCGGCACGCGAGCAGCATAAACCAGCGTTAAGCCGTGCGGAAGTGTCCTTGCACTATCAACTGGGCGATAACAGCCGATTCACACCTTTTGGTCTCGTACCATTCACGCCAACTTGCTTCGTACCGGTGAACATGACATAAAAGGAGAAAACCACGAGGGTGAGGTTTAGGCCACATATCTATCTATTGCGATTTCTCCACCGAAAGCCGGACTCTGATAAGCCCAGTCTAGCGTATGGTCCGCCGGCCCGAGACACAAAGTGTATTCGTTTCGACCAAAGTTCCGTCCGTCCAGTGCCCGTTTGCAGTTCGTCCGGTGCTGATGTCGGGTTAAGAAGCAGCACAATTATTCTTGCGCGATGGCCGTACACGATGTGCTGATCCGACCGAACGCGTCGCTATTTGAGCAGCTGGCAGTCATCGTGAAGATTCCGGCGGCCACCGTGTACATCGTTACGCGGGGTCTGATGATGATCGTGAAAACGCTTACCAGTAAGTATGGTGCAAAAACGGGCGTGCGTTCGATTTTTGGCCGTTCAATTGGCGTTAATTAAATCGTCCTTCGTTCTGTCCTTTCAGAACTGGGCAGAAAGTTGCAACGGTGATCGAGAGTGGGTGCATCAAGCAGACACCTTCGGAGGGAGAACCCCCAAAATGAGTTTTCGAACCTTTTGAGGGAACCAGGATAATCAGTTCGCATAATGGTATTATCGGAATATCAGAGTCACGGTAACATTAAGAGTGAAGAAAACAAGTAATAGAGTTCTTTTGCAACGAATAAAATACACGCCCAGTCTTGGGCAGACTTTTCATGTGAGCTGCTATCGGTTATCGCGGTTTTATTTGAAATCCAAAGACAGGTTATGCTAATTGATCCAAATGGCACGACTGTTCCGCGAACCGAGTTCCTGTATGTACACACCTTAAACTCATATCGAGTTTATCGCGCACGTTACTTTATCAGGCCGATAAGGGTCTGCTCGCCATTAAATATCGACCTTTAGATAGCGAATTACCCAAAGCCAGGCGCTTTAATCCGTTGGTTTATTTCCAGTCCCACCAGAATCTGTAACAGTTACAGAACGTTGCGTTGCCAAACCAATCGTAATTGGTACCGGCTGTCCCCGGTTGTGAGTTCTTGTGTCCGCAGACCAATTGTGAGAATCGCTTCTCTACCGGCACGCGCCAGCACACCAACACACCAACAGGCGCGGTCTTGGGATCCCCACTTCACGGTCGCCACAATTGATTTTTACACCCATACGGAAACTCGCGGGGGGACAGATAGCGCGCGTGCATTTGTTGATGTTGCCAATTGGCTCGTGTGCCTGGTGCTGCGGGGGAATCCACCAGTACGGCGCGACCCATATATTGGGATGAAAACAAATCGTCCTACGAACCACGGGGGATCCGGGCGGCGACGGCGCAAGCGCGCCATTGGTGTACGTGGAGAGGTTTTCAGCGGAAACGTCAACCTTTCGGGCAGCTGGTTCTTCGGATTTGTCCTGGTTTTTTTGGGGCGATGCCGTCGAGCGATGACAGCGTTCACTGTTGGTTCGTCGGTCACGTTGGTGAAAAACGGATCAATAATCCAGTGTCCGTGCGCTAGTAACGTTTGTAGTGTGCAAAACAGAATCATCTTTGCCGACGAACATTGGAACCGATTTTAACCTCTGATTTAGTACTCTCATGATGAAGTGTGAATGACGTGTGGCCGCGTGAATCATCATTTATCTCCCTGCCGGCGTCTGCTGATAACACGCGAATGGTCGACCCGATAAAATGTAAAACGCAATCCGTGACTCGCTCGCTAGGTGAACTTAATTGATGTGCATCATTCCGGAAATCAATACAGTTCGATTTGCGGCTAGAAAGTGAAGAAATTCGACACCGTGACCGACGCAGTTAACAACAGGTAACCATGCGCCTCCATCTGCCCCAGAAGTCGAAAAGCAATGTTGGCTCAAAACTGTACTGCATTCCATCGACTTGCTTGCGTAAATTAGGCTGTTACGTACTCACTGAATTTGCATTGCGTCGAAATATTGTAAATCAAAACCCCTGATCGATTCCAGGTCAAGTGCACAACAGGCTTATGGCATCTTTTGGTGACCTCTGTTGCGTGAAAAAGTATGAAAAATGCCCAATTCCGCGAACGTGTCCTATCCATGAGAGAGTACTGCTTTACGCTACTGAAACTGATCTCTTTTCCTTTGTTTAATGAAAAATGGCTGCAATTAGAGCGCGTGCCGTGCAATATGTCCCTGAGCAGCAAACAGTATTGTCAATTGAAAACTGCATAAATCAATAATCTTTTATGATGGTCCAAGGACCAATCTGTCACTCTGTTTGCTTTATTTTCACCATTCCATTTCCACGCGAGTGGCTGTGTTAAACCGTTGCTCAGTATTGGCCCTACTGGTTAGGCAACTGAACTGGTGAAGTCTCAATTATTTAAACCTGTTTTTTTTCTTCTTCCAGAACTCTGGATTGAAAGTACCAACCATCGCTATCCGGGGGACAGAGAAACTTCGTAGCCCGTAGCGTAATGCCGATCGTCAACATGCTGAAGCGTGCCTCAAGCTACATCCTCGGTAGCGACGATGATGCCGAGGACGGTGCCACGGAGCTAGTGTACGAGGATAACGAGATACTGTTCTGCAAGAACAACATCTGCGTCCATCCGCCGGCCGTGGTGCGCCAGGAGTCGGACGTCCTGCATTACCCCGGTTACCTGACCGTTACCACGAAGACGTTCATCGACCAGTACAACAATGCGAAGCGGCCAACCCTGTTTCTCACCTGGATCCCAAACTCGACGCTGCGCAAGTGTCCCTCGACGGTGGAGAACATCGTCCTGAGCCGCAGTGTCATCGGCCCCGGTGGCATCGGGTTGAGTGAAAGCAAACTGAAGCTTCACCAACAGCAGCTCCTCGCACCATTGCCGAGGGAAAACGGACTGCACAGGAAAACGGCGGACGCACAGGAGAAGCTTCCGGCTTTCGTGGAAGCGGGAGAGAACCCGTTCACGACGACCATCAAGATAGCGAATACCAATCCGTTTCTCGAACCGTACAACGAGTCGATCGCCCAAACGGCAACCGGGGATAATAAGTCGATGAACTGCTCCGACTACTCGGAGACGATCAGCATCAGCTCCAGCTCCGACAAGGCCAGTCTGTGCAACAGCACCGAGTACGATGGGCGTGAACTGGAAGAACCGGAGGTAGCCGACGACGTGGACGACGACGAAGGGTGCGTTATTCCGTCGGAGATGCACAGTTCGGCCACGGCCGTTGGCGACGAGCTGCTCGATAGCTCGGTCGAAGATCAGGACCTTAAAACGGAACTGCAACCGTTGCTAGAGTCGGAAACGGGTGGCACGAAGCTGACCGCAGCGGCCTCGGCCAAACTTCATCAGCACATGAAACTGCCGTCGCAATCGTCGGTCACGTCCGTCAACATTACGATCGCCAGTCCGCACATACAGAACGTGGACATCTCGCCTCCGGAAGCGGCACTCCCAGCTGCTGAGCGCTTCTTGCGTTCGCTGTCGATTACGTCGAGCGATGAAAACAACCCAAACTGGATGTCGCCGGAGCTGCTCGCCTACAAGCACAATCTGGCCTTCCCGGAGAGCGCGTCTGCGTCGCCGATCGTGAGCCGCAAGACACCGCTCAAGTGTCGCCGCTTTTCAGTCGATCTAAGCCAGATGCGGGCCCTGCGGCTGTTCTTTAACGACGAGCAGTGCACCTCCGGTCAGCTGGTAATCGCCTCCCGGGAATCTCAGTACAAGATCTTGCACTTCCACCACGGTGGGCTGGACCATCTGGCGCAGGTTCTTCACCAGTGGCACTGTCTGCTGCACAACATCAAACTGGCCCCCGGGCAGGACGAACCGGCCAACGTGCCGTACCGCCAGTTTATGGTCTGCCGCCCGGAGGTGCGCAAAGCCGATCTGCACCCGGAAGAGGGACGCGTGTCCAAGATTACGACCGACTACTTCTACGGGACGCTACTGAACGAGAAGGGCCAGATCGAGGACGATCTGCAGCTGCGCAAGTGTGTGTTTTTCGGTGGGCTCGACCGAAGTCTGCGGAAGACGGTGTGGCCCTTTTTGCTTCACTGCTACAGCACCGGCTCGACGTTCGAGGATCGAGCCGCGCTGTCCGAGATACGGCGCCAGGAGTACGAGGAGATCACGCGGCGCCGCCTCTACTCGATGTCACCGGAAGCGCAGGCCCAGTTCTGGCGCACGGTACAGTGCGTCATCGAGAAAGACGTGGTGCGCACGGACCGGGGCAATCCGTTCTTCGCCGGAGATGATAACCCCAACATCGACACGATGAAGAACATTCTGCTGAACTACGCGTTCTACAACCCGGGCATGTCGTAAGTTGCGACTCGTCCCTAACTGACCGCCAGGCCCTAAATTGCGCTCCCTATTCTGTTCCCTGGACCAATTTCTTTTCAGCTACACGCAGGGAATGAGCGATCTACTGGCACCGGTGCTGTGTGAAATTAAAAGCGAATCCGAAACGTTCTGGTGCTTTGTCGGGCTAATGCAGCGCGCCATCTTCGTTTGCACACCGACGGACAATGATATTGATCGCAATTTGGTAATTGATTTGCGGTTTGCTGCTCGCCGTTGCTACTTGACTGACCGATTCCGGTCCTCTTTGCAGTGCTATCTGAGAGAATTGATCCGGCTTATGGTTCCTAGCTTTTACAAGCACCTACAAAAGCACACTGACGCTATGGAATTGCTGTTTTGCCACCGCTGGATTCTGCTGTGAGGGCCACCGTTTGGTTTGAAAATTTACGCGACCCGCGAGTCCTAAACGATGTTTTTTTTTTCTTTCGACAGATGTTTTAAGCGCGAGTTCACCGAAGCGGTCGCCATACGCATGTGGGAAGCCTGCTGGTCAAACTATCTGACCGACTACTTTCACCTTTTCCTTTGCCTGGCCATTATTGCCGTGTACGCCGATGACGTAATTGCTCAAGATTTGCGCACCGACGAAATGCTGCTGCACTTCAGTTCGCTGGGTAGGTATTGCCGGAGTAAGGAACGTGTTGGGACGCTTCATCTGACTTGACCATCTCTGTTCCGTCTCCCCAACAGCAATGTACATGGATGGACAGGTGATCTTGCGCAAAGCACGTGGACTGCTGCACCAATTCCGCCAGTTCCCAAAGATCCCCTGCACTTTGTCGGGGCTCTGTAGGCGCTGTGGTCCCGGAATGTGGGACTCGGGTCATCATCCATCGATCGAATGTATCGGCCACCTGGATCACGAGACGTGTGCGCTGGCCATGGACTAGGACACTCTCGCGTTAGTGCTGTCACCGCTTCATCACTACCACCGTTGCCTCTCCGACTACGTTACACGCCAGTCTGTGTACTTTCCGCTTCCGCATATAGGTTTAGGCGTGCTCACACATCTGCCGCAACGATGACCGTTAGGATGTTTCTTCTTCAAACCCACAATCTGCTGCCATGTTTAGAGATTCAAACGGATTTTTTTACATTAAAATGCCTGTAGCTGTCCACAGCAGGAAGAAACAACGAAACAGAGACAAGACAGATTGATTCCACATTCCAGTGCAGTGCTAGAGCAGTGATGGGCTTTACTATTCGCAATACATAGGATTACGTTGCTTTCGATTGCTTTCGTAGCTTCGCTGAACGGTGCGATACGATGAAGGGAAAATTTAAATACTGTAGTATATTATTCGCATAGTAACTACCGATATAATCAATACAAACATTTTATTGAAAGTAACAATAACACCCATTCGACCCGAACGTCCCGCCTTTGCCGCTCTATATTACAACTGCCTAGAAAGTGAACAGAAACTGGGAAGCCTCTCATCAACTTCTCGTTTGGCCAGCCAGTACCAGTACCAGTACCAAAAATGGGCGCCACAGTTATCGTACACTAATGTCATTAAAATTATCAACAAGGCGGCAGGAATTTGAAAGCGGAGACGAATGGAACGTAGGAAGAAGCTTAGTGGATTTAATCCAAACTTAAATTCTGCATGTTGAAAGCTCCAAATAGAAGTATTAATATTTTGTTCACGAAAGCATGGATGAACGAAGTAGGGAAAGGTATGAAACGGATAAACTATTGTTGATGTTGATATATAGATATACATATTTACAGAACAAATAGATATAACAAATTTTACAATCAATCGATTGCGCTATCCACTTTGTGCTCTGCGCAGCCGGAAATGCTTGATCGCCGTGGAAAGTGAAAGAATACCATGCGTTGGACGAAGATTTCGATAACTTCGAAAGATTTCAGATGCGATTGGACAAAGACTAAGCTGAAGAGGTTTCCTTTCAAGAATACCAGCACACGCCAGACCAGGTCTTGGTTCGGGAATGAGTTGCTTTTTAAATTCAATTCGAAGGAAATTAATTGCACGTATTAGTTTCTGTTTCAAAAGATTAATAAAGCCGGTTCGGCCGGTCGGCTACCGTGTACCGCGAATGACGCAGAGCTCAGTATGTACATAAAAACCAATCTCATCCAGGCACATTACAAGCGAACGCGAGTTCGCTACGATAGCAAACTATTATCGATGGATTCGTTGTGACATAAACGGGAGATTGTTTCGGTGCGATTCCCACAGTGCGGAAAGAAGGACGTGGCGGGACGATTAAAAGCTTGGTACTATAATCAATGCGAAGCAAAATAAAGTATGAATAATACTAACACACAAAAGAGAGGCGTGTCGATGATTCTTTCCGTGTTCCTTTTTCCAACCTTCCAGCGTGTTCGGATGTTCGCAATTTGAGAGCCACACAGTTAAGGATATTTCTTATCATTTATTAGCCAATAAAATATGGAATACCCACGAATTCGATACAAGGCTTTTGAGAAGGGGCGATGATAGGCTCTATTCTAATTTATACAACCCTTCGGCTTTAAAACTTCTTACTAATGACCGCACCATGGGAAGATGCAGCCGAAACGACCGTACAGAAGGAGCTGTTTGTAAGGGGCCTCAAAAGGAATTCGATACCCGCCGCACTCGCAGCGATCAGTGATGGGAGTGAAAAGCCTCAACAGGGTAATCAACGCGGATCGTTGTCATATACATCGTCGTCTGCTTTACTGCTTTAGTGCAATTGCTGATCGACACACTACCCAACAAAAGCAAGTTGGATCCTTTTTAGCGAATTCATTCTCCAGTTTTCTGCAGCCCTCCAATCCCAGTTCTCAAACGGTTCTGCACTACTAATCTTTCTTATGTTTACTCGACTTTTTCTTCTTCTTAGAGGATTTCGATTTTTTCTTCGACTTCTTTCGCTTGCCGCCCGAATCCTCGTTCGACTCGCTCGAGGTGGAGCGTTTGGCACGCTTGCGATCTTTCTTGTGTTTACGCTTCTTGCGCTTCTTGCTGCTGCTTCTCGCATTGCCACCGCCGCCACCACCAGCATCCGTATCCGGGCTGCTCTCTGTGGAGGACGAATCTGAATCGCTACTACTCGAATCGCTCGAACTGCCACCACCGCCACCCTTAGCGGGTGCCGCTGCTGGTTTCGCTGCTGCTTTCTCGAGCTTAGTACGTTTGCTTGCGTTGCCACTGTCACCCGTTTGAGCCCCATCGTCCTGTTTAGGGCGCCCGGCGCTAGAATCATCCTTCAAATGGTCCACCGAGCGCTTGCGAGTTGATTGTTCTTCGCGAACGGGCGACCGATCAGCAGCGCCACCACGGCCAGTTGTCGAACGTACGCCACTTCCGGTAGTGGAGCTCGGAGCGAGGCCACCCTTTTCCTCGTTGCCCGATCGTGACGGCTTTCGACCTTCAGCACTATCGTCACGTTTTGTTTGTTGATTCGCTTTGCTCGACGACACACGTCCACCATCCTCACGATGCTGATGTGCCGGTGCCCTAGTTCGGGGATCGTCCGAGCGTTTGTCCTTGTTCGAGCTTGGCGATCGAGGTTCCTTGCGTTCGCGGCTAGCACGACGCCCACCGGGACCAGAACGGTCGCGCTGTTGC
Organism: Anopheles cruzii; assembly: GCF_943734635.1. Lineage (NCBI taxonomy): Eukaryota > Metazoa > Arthropoda > Insecta > Diptera > Culicidae > Anopheles > Anopheles cruzii. Next base: position 5,429,368 of record NC_069144.1, read on the forward strand.
TGTTGCTGTCCAGGGGGTAAGTTATCCGTCTTTCTGCGCTCGCTACTGTTCCTTCGTCCACCGGACCGATCGTTACGATCTCTTGGCTGATGCTGCTGCTGGTGATGCTGCTGCTGGTGGTGCTGGTGCTGCTGGTGATGCTGGTGCTGCTGCTGCTGATGCCGATCGTTTCCTCGCCTGTTGTTATTTGATCCCTGGCCAAACATTCGTCGTTCCGCCTGCTGATGCTGCTGCTGTTTGCCACCAGCGTTTCCCTGTCGTCCACCGAAACGATCTCCGTCGGGGCGCTTTCTGCCAGCAGGCTCCTCGTGTACGCGAGGACTCTGGCTACGGGACGAGGCTCTGCGACGATCGGAGGAGAGCTTTGAACGAACGTCACCCGTGCCAGGGCCAGAACTTCCCTTGCGCCCTGGCGGTGTCCGAGATCGCGAATACTGCTGAGGTGTATTTTCTGTAACCTTGCTTCCGAGGCGCTCCTTGATCGAGGCCCGAATCGGCGATCCGCGACCTTCCACCGACTTGACTTCGGGTTTGATTTCAACCGACCGTTCGGCTCGCTCATCGTTTGCCGGCACCGTAACCTGTGGGGAGTAGAGAGCAATCAAGTTGAATCAAACTTCAACCGAAACCGAACACTTCAAGTGAAGTGAGCCAAGTGTAAAATACGGACAAAAGTGCATAGCGAGAGGACAAGCTACGTAAGACCTGCTAGGACCAGCTCTTTAACGCTCACCTGGAATCGCTTCAGATCTTCGTGCTCCTGCTTCAGCTTCAGTTCCAGTATGGGCGAAACTTCTCGCTGTCCGTCTCCTAGTCCAGCCGTGTACAGTTTCTGTCGCTCTACACTAATCTTCTTGATCTCGATCGGACGTATCGCATTGATTGCCCGCGTAAAGATAGCATTCTCTGCGCGCTTCAACACTTCGTTTGTCACCTTGCCAGCGGTCGCACCCGAACCGCTTCCACCGCAGGCTTCTGAACTGTCGTGTGAATAGTCATCAAATGTAGACGCTGTGGTTTTCTTTTCCACCGTCGAATGAACGTGCGCGTCTTCCTCCAATTCCCACTTGGAGGGTTCGGGCATAAACGCTTCACTGCCCTTTGGCGGCACCTGTGGCTGCTGCCGGCTGGCAGAAAGCTGATCACTATCGTCGAGCTCTGGGTCGAAATCTACATTAGCGTGCAGATCCAGCACCGAGTCCGATCGCTTCAACATCAGCATCTCACCGTCACCGCCGAGCTCGCTGTCTAGTTTGTCCTGCCCTGACTCGGTACTGTCAGCGGCCACGGTGCTTTTTTCCTCTTCCAGAGCGAACAAGTTGTCACGATTATCCAGAAGCATATCGCTACTGTCATGCTCCAAAGCAGAGGGTTCCAGCAACTGATCACCTTCGTACTTCTCCGGAATGTCCGAGTACAGATCGCCGTGATCGTTACCGTCAATTTGCGCCTCTTGTTGCTGCTGTTGCTGATGAGCATTCGGAGCGCATTCCTCTTCCGGACCAGAGTCACCCGAATCACTCTGCTTCGCCTCCCCATCGGCACCAACCTCTTCGTCCACTTCCGTTGCTCTGGAGCTGCTCTCCGGTCCCCCGTCCTTATCGGTAATGAGACCGCGCTGTCCATCTTCCTGCTGCTGTTCGGCGACTTTATTTTCTGCCGTTTCATGGCAATCGTCTCCCTGGCGAAGTGCGGGTGTTGCCGGTTGCTGCGAGCTGTCCGGCTCCTCTTTCTCCACCGTTTTCCGTTCCTTACGACGGTCCTTGCCACGCTGGTCCTTATCTTTCTCCTTGCGCTCTTTCTTGTGTTTCCGCTTTTCGATTTCCTTCTCCTTCTTGCGCTTCTTTTTATCACGATCCTTCTTCCTATCGCGACGATCGTCCTCACTAGATTCACGTGACTTTTTCTTGTCCTTCAGCTCCTTCGCAAACCGGTCGCGCTCCTTTTCGCGTTCCTTCTCCTGTTCTCGTTCCTTTTCCTTCTCCCGTTCCTTCTCGCGATCCTTCTCCTTTTCGCGATCCTTTTCGCGATCCTTTTCACGTTCCTTTTCGCGTTCCTTCTCCTTTACACGATCCCGTTCACGATCCTTTTCCTTGTCTTTTCTCTCCTTGTCCTTATCGCGATCTCGCTCCCGGTCTCGCTCTCGTTCGCGATCTCGCTCTCGTTCACGATCCTTCTCTCGATGGTCTCTATGATCTTCACGGCGATGCTGTTGCTCAAAGTTCGATCGCTTGTCCTTCATCATACTGTCCGGATGCTGATGCTTGTTGCGGTCATTCTTTTCGCGCTCCTTCTCGTGTTCACGCGGACCGCCTCGGCCGCCAACCGTCGCTTTGTCACGCCTTTCGATAGATTCCGAGGGCTTCGACTGGTCGCCTCTCCTACGATCACCAGCATCTCGCTCAGCGGTCTCCCCTGCGGCACCGGAGTGACGTTTACGATCGTCGCGTGATCGCGATCGCCTATGCATGTCGCTGCCAGCCACACCACCCCCGGAAGATACGTGATGGTCGCTGCGGTGGTCAGAGTCACGAGCCGAACCTGGGCCTACCTTCGCCATGTCGGGAGTGCGCGAACGGTCCCTGTGCTCTTCATGTCTCTTGGGAGTACTGTGCTGGTGGCCATCCTCCGAATGATCCGCCCAACGGCCTGCCTCCCTGCCGTGTTGCTGCACCGTTTCGAATCCTGCTTCTCCTGCCTGATGATGGCCCCCGTGCGGCGATGAAGCATTCGACGCTCGATGTCGATCAGGATGGTGCAGGTTAGGATGTTGCTGGTCCGCCCCGTCGTAATACTCTTGTCTCGCGCTTCCTTCCGCATAGCTACCAACGCTACGTTCACGATCCTCTCGTCCCGGGTATCTAACGTCAGGAAAGTGGCAAGTTGGTGGCGCAAATGATGAATAGTAAAGCAGGAAAGAAACCAAGCAAAATCGGAAGAAAAGAGAAAAAATGGAACGAAATTAGCCGCGGACGAAACGCGTTTCGTTCAAGGGGTCTCTTGAACAGAAGGGTGAAGATTTTCAGCTGGAGAAGAAAAAAAACAAAATTGTTCTTATGTATTAGAACACATCCAACGTTACCTCTCTCGCTCGCTCTCCAGAACGGTACCACACCCGGAGAACGATCGACATGAAGGAACATGCGCTTTGCTCTGTTGACAACCGCGTTTCTGTTTTGCAAATTCTCGCCCACCTTACCCCGCTAATTTGGCGGAGGTAATAAGGGATTTCAAAGGCACTAAACCCGGCACTTTCGTTATCCTCAGCAACGGCATGTCCGCGTGTCCTTGCTGTCTTTGAAGACCGTCTAAAGATGCAACGTTCGGTTGTTCTCGATCGTTCCCCAATAGCGGCGGTTTCTTCCTAAAGAAAACCAAAAACCGAACCGGACACTTTGGCCAATGACTGGCACCGGTAACCTTCCTGGTGCGAACAGTATCATTGACATCGGTGGAGTATCAAACTGAAGTGACGATGCTGATGTTGCTGAAGTTCCTGAACAGTTTCTGCCTCGGCGGCGGCGGCGGCGGCAGTGATCCAATGTTCGAAGTTGAACGGTGTAAGCTAACCGATGTCTCGTAGAAAATAGGTTAATGACGAACAAAATAGCTCTAAATTTTAAATTTGCTCTCCGATTTACAGTTTTTCTCTCGCTTTTATTTCCATACTACTGTATCAATGCGACAATTATCACTATAAAGGACTGTCTTCTTTCGTCATCGCAGTCTTTACGTTTACTTCCACGGACAATTGAAGCTCAGGAGCTAATTTATTGTCCACCGCCAGTTAGCTGCCTTCGAAAATTTAACGAATTTTTCTCTCAACCCGGGAGCCTTCATCCGATAGCCACCACTGCGAGAGCCTTCCTTTCTGATTGTTTTTACAAAATAGTCAATTTGTAACTTATAGAAAATATGCTAATGACGGTTTTCGGTACAATAAAATATCAAGCATCAATAAAAACGGTATACGATCGCTATAAATGTAATAAACATCGTACATGTTCGTCTATCATTGCTCATTACGGCCACATTCATTCAAGCCCGTATCGGCACCAGAACCATAAACTCGTCACAAAAAGTAAATGTTTCGCACATTCTATAACGTACATAATTAACGGCAATTTCGCTAGGTTTTTGTTAATATCACAACTTTCCCTTCTCATTGTGAACCCGCTCTTCGTGGAAGATTATCACTTCTCGCCTGAAGTTACCCGGGGGGTATAGTATAATTTCAGTTCGCAATTTTTTAAATGTTTTTATCTTTCATGGCATTTTATACTACAGCATAAAATAGTTAACAGCTTAACATCTATACTGGAGTTGGATGCAGTATATCGAGCTACTGACTCTGGAACAGACTACACTACTCCGTGATGCCTTACAATTAAACCTTTTAGTATAATCTATTGAGCCGAAATTAGTATATCGATTTTAATTGTATAAACCATTACTTTTGTTTAGGAATTATGTTTTAAAATAAATCTAGCATTGCAATACAATCGGATCGGACCACCGACATCGACCGACACCGATAGCAAAGCAAGAATTTTCAAACAATGATCCTCTCGTTTTACAACGCAGCATTAACTTATATCTTTGGCAATCGTTCTTGAATTATTTGGAACATATTTTCGAATAGAAACATTATTAGGTTCCGGCCGAAGAGTTGAAGAGAATGAAATCGACTTCGTTTTAATCTCATAACCTTTTGCACTTTTTCTTACTAATGATTTACAGTTACTTAAGGGCTAATAAATGATGTATCACAGTTTAGATCATTACAACGCTTTGAAGGGCGTTCTGGTTGACTTTAAAAGTGGAAAAGGTACAACATGCGAGTTTCGAAACTCGCCCGTGTGCTAGCGCACAAATACTAAAAAGGAGAAAAACAAAGGCACAATACCTGTTTTGCTGCGTGTTAGGGCCGCCGCTGGTACCGCCACCGTCGGCACCACCTTGCATGGATGCTGCGGGTCCTCCATGTTGGTGATGCTGCTGACCTTCCGCTCGATGATGGAAATCGTTTTGGCCATGCATGTATGCGGGCGCATGCATATCATCCACCCGTCCACCACCGGTTCCGATTGGAGTTAAAACAGGGTGAGACGCGGGGCCTCCACCGCCAGGATGCCGATCGTAACCTCGTGGATGCGGATACGGCTGCATTCCTACGCCCGGATTCATCAGACCGCCTGGAGCAGTTCCGGGATCACGGCTGTTGCCCCGCGGACGGCCTCGTTGGCCACCACCGCCACCTCGAGGACGATTGTTGCCGTACCTGTGCAGAACATGGACGAAACCGTAAAGGGGTAGTGTGTTAGGCATGAGTGTTCCAATAAATTCATCTTCGTCAAGATCTTACCCATAGCTTTGTTGATTGCCGTACCCTGGTGAACGGTCCCTCGGGTCTCCGACACGGCGATCTTCTCCGCGCCTATCGTCACGACGGCCTCTGTATCTAAAAGGAGCCAACAAAAACCATTACCGTTACTGAAGCTTTCAAAATGAAGTAAGTGAAATAGCGGGCAAAAACTCCTTTTATTACCTTCCCCCGCTGCCCCCTCTGCCGAATGATCCGGATCTACTGCGACTCCGTCGGTCTCGGAAGCCCGGGCTACGCGAACGCTTCCGGGGCGATTTGTTTCTCTTCATAGGCGAACGAGATTTGGATCTACAAACAAGCGCATGAATGGAAATGAAAACGTGAAAAAGGTCCTTTGCTGTTTGTAAAAAAGTACGAACCTTGTGTACGATCGCGAACTTCCCGAGCTGTAAGAACTCGAACGATTGCGTCGTCGTTCGCGAGGGCGATGCTCTCCCCTCTCATCCGGATGCTTGTCATCCGGAGAACGGCGTCTGTCGCCCGGTGATCTTTGGCGCGAGTTGCGCCTCCTGTCCGGTGAACCGTTTCCTTCTCGCCCAGCGCCACTTCGAGCACCTGCGCCACGGCTTCCATTGTCGAACGAGCGCGAACGACGGCCACGGTCACCACCACTGCCGCCCGGTGAACGAGCCCTGCGCAATGCTTCCTGTTCTTTGCGTCGCTCTTTCTCGCGCATGATTCGATTGAAAGCCTCCAGAGGATCGTCTATTATTCTGCAATGGTTAAAGACGGTTATGATAGGCGTTAAAATTAAAACTCTAAACGTGAGATGGTTCTACCCTGAACCTACCCAGGGCCTATTGTTTGAAGAATTCCGGGATAGGTGCCCATCGGTCGCGGGGCCATGTGCCGAGGTCTCATATGCTGCGGGTGAGGGGCGTAACCGCCTCTCGGATGATACATTAGCCTCGGTGGCCTGTCACCCGGATACATCGCGCCGTGATGGTGATCGTACGGCCGCTGGTGGGGTGGGTAACCACCTTGCTGCATTCCGTAACCAGCCGCTGCCCCGGCCATCATTCCGTATTGCGAGTGACCACCGTGCCCGGGATAAGCATTTCCCGGAACCATATAAACACCGCCCGGTACTCCCGGATGTCCCATAGTCGTTCCAATATGCTGCACATGTGGCTGTTGGTGTTGCGGATGGTTGTGCGGTATCGGCATCAATCCGCGAGCCGCATGGTGATGATAATCGGGTGACAGACTGCCGTACTCCAACCCACCTGCACCCCCGCGGTCTCTCAGCGCCATCGGAGGACCCCCCGCACCGATACCGTAGCCATCATCGTCCTTCTCTTCCATTGCCATCAGCCGCCGATGGTCTTCTTCTCTATCCAGCGGCAGTTCTTGTCCCTGGTGGCCTGCACCGGTCCCATTGCCCGGATCGCCTCCGCCTGCGTACCCCTGTCCTCCACCGCCTCTCACGCCACCCATCATTTGCCGCTCGTTCGGTGGCGTCTCGTGTCCGTGCATCGGTTTCCCGTGGCGCATCGGTCGGCCACCATTGTAGTGACCGCCCCGGTAAGCACCGCGGCTTTGCAGGTGCGCCGGTGGCACAGTGACCGTTATGTTGTCCTCGTAGTCCGATTCCGCATCGCAAATCTGTGGATGGCCACCGATAACTGACGGATCCTTGTCCTCTAGAGCAGGTGAGGCCAGATCGTCGCCCTGTTGCGATATTTCCTCAAATATTTGCGGATGCATTTCACCTGTCGGTTCGTCTTCATACGTGGACGATTCGACTGGCTCACCAGTGGTGCTGGTGGTGGCCGTCGTTGCAATGGAGCTACCGATCGCCGAGCTGCTTACTGCCGCAATAGAATGGCCCCCACTGGTGGTACTATCGGCCGTTTGTGCTTCTTCGGGTTTCGTTTGTTTCTTACCGACAGCAGCTGCATTTCCGTTGAAAAGAGAAGCAACATTAAGTATCACTGTCCAACGATCGATCGATCGTCCAGCCGTACATACCCTTATTAAAGGACTTTGTGTAGCCCGTTTCGTTTCGGAACGCGTTAACCGAGTTGCGTAGAAATCGGTTCGGTATCAGTGAACCCGGAGACGAGCCTTTCTCCTTGCAATCCGGACACTCGTTGTCCTCCGACTCGAGCAGGGCAGTCCGAACGCACTCGTCACAGAACGAACTGCCACAGCATGGAATCATGACGGCGTCGGTGAAAAGATCCTTGCAAATGCTGCAGATCAAATCTTCCGGTATGACCTGCTTTTCCTCCGGCGGCATCTGAACCGGTTGCATGGCCGGGTTCTGGTCCACGTTCCTATCGCGCTCAATAAACGAGCGCGGTATTCCGGATGTGCGCTTAATTTCAACGTTCTCCTTCGGGAGCGGTCCCATCGGACAGTTCTTAATCCAGTGGCCCGGTTTGTGACACCGATAGCACTTGTAGTTCATCGGAACTTCCCCCGTTTGTGAGCCACGCACCTTCTGGTAGCTAGAGGGCGACGAAACAAGACGAGTAGCATTAGCGATTAGGACAAAGACACAGGGTTAAATGTGAATTCGTGAAAACAGCAAGTCAGAGAGCTCAACTCAAACCACACGCCATGGTGCAAGATACATCGTAGTTACCTATGCTTAAACCTATTCCAAGGCAAAGTGAAAGCATTAGGAAAAGGATGATTTTTGGGTGAGAAGAAAATCTTATACGTAAAAATAATTCCCCATCTCCACCGGACGCTTACTTCGTAGGATCGTAGTCGGCCGTGCTTTGATACATCATCTCGCGTATCTTATCCTCTTCCGTACCGTTCATCGTCGAAAGATCCACGTTCGTCTGCGAATTGGCTGCATCGTGCTTGCTACTGCGCGAAGAAGGCGGCGGCGCACTTGCCTGTTCCGTGCCAGGTTTTTCCCAATTCTTTTTCCCCTGCGACTTGACCGGAACTCGGGCAATTGTGAGCGATGTGTTTTTCGGTATCAACATCCCATCGTCACCGTACTCTGTGCATGCGAACGAGACATGTTAATAGGTGCTTGGTTCTGTCCGATATGCTGTATTGATAAACCACGTTACCTTCCTTCGTCTGCGCATTGGTTATCTGCAGATCGAAGTCCACGGTCTTGCCCAACCGCTTCTGCTGTATGATGGATTTCTTCAAGTCGGCCACCGATATGTGCAACCCATCGAAAGTGATGGTGTCGAAATCGAGGGTGCTTTTAAACTTGTAGTGCACCGACATTTTGAATGCGATGGATGGACTTAGGTTCTATTTATGCCACTGTAAGTATACGAATTGTAATAACACTGTCAGACAGACTTACGATCATGCAGCACTAAGTAGAGCTAATGGATTCGTTCAATTTTGCACTACGGAAAGCAATACAAAGCAATTAATCCGCACCAAATTGTTCGTTTTGTAGCGTCGCGACTGCGAAACCCGGCAGCAGACCGAACACCATCCGAGCACTGGCTTTGTTGGAAACAGTAGAAGAATATTGCCTCGTAGGTTATGTTTATTGATGCACATTCTTCTGGAGACACCTTTTCGGACGACAAGGAAAAAAAAGGTGTGCACTTTCACATCCAAATATTCAACGAAAGCGAATTATTGTTCCGCAAGCCAGCCATTCGAGCGAAATCAACTCACACAATTTAGCGTGTCTTAATCCCTTCCATGTCGTCCATGACACAAGCTCGAAAAGTAATGGGATGTGCTACGTCCTCCCATAACGATGACAAAACGCGTTTTTCTCTTCAATTTAGTCAGAAACAGAAACATTACGTAACCGCTTCACTTTCTGAACTTTCACCACGCACTTATCGATAAGTTAAAGATCTTACGTGTTTTAGCCAGCGGCCGTGACGCTGCAGCATAATTTTCCTAAATCCCGTTCCAAGATTTTTCGATTTTTCACCGAGTTGCTGTAGCTGCTCTGAGCGGCTAAACAGCGGCAGCAGTGCTGCCAGGTTACTGCAAAATATTGCTGTCAAACGCCGCACCGAAGAAGCGTTATGCGTTACGTACGTTACATACGAAATCAAAGAAATTCAAAGCGTTCAATTGGTTTTTGGCCGGTACAAAATTTCATTTTATTCGATATAGAAAATGCACATTTTCATATGTTTGAAATGATGAAAAAGACAAACATCTGCTCAACTCAAAAAAAGATTGAATAAAGCGATGAAAAAGTATTTCGTACGAGAAGAGAAGAAAATAATCAAAATGATCTCGATAGCCGAGTCACACAAATGTGTATAGCTTGGCGCAGAAGGTTACGACGGTCAAATAATAAATCCAACACTGTAATAATCTAATAATAATCCGACTAATAATCTGTAATTATTAATATTAATTAATTAACGTTTTGCTTGGTTGTGAACGAAGAATCTAGGACTTGGGGTTAGCGTTTAAGGCAAATGTTTCCGTTCATAATCCATTGTTCGTTAATATCGTGTTCCATATAAGTCGATTTTGCATGATGGAATCATGTCGTGGAGCGATGCAACCATTTCCTCATTTACCTTACAGCGTTCGATGACTAGCCTTTCCAGCATAGGGAACGCTTTCGGTATCTCGAAAAGCCTACGAGCCGTTAGCTTCACTCGCCGAAGATGTAACGGTTTGCCGCCGGAAGATAAGAAAAAATGTTAGCCCATTAATCTTACAACTATCAACTCGTGTATCCCAACAACTCACCTCCCGACAGAATGAAAATTTCAAAAACCGAACGGTGGGTAGGTGAACTTTACTTAAATCTTTAATAGTCATCATGCATAATTCCAGGTCACGTAGGAGTGGTAGCCTTTCCAAGGACTTGAATACACGCGGTGGCTAAAACATGTAAGAGCAAAGTAATTGTATTGGCCACCTTTTCGCCGGCACATGCAGCAATACAGCTCTTGAATAACCTTACCCAACAAAAGTCTAGTATAATTGAATCGATGTGTGAGCAATATTTGCAGATCACATCGAAGAATTTGGCATTACGGGAGTCACGAGCATAGAATGATTCAATGAATTCCAAACATTTTAATTGTGGCGCAATCTGTTTGGTCAATAAACTCCAATGATGAATGTCGCATATTTCATGGAAAGAGAGCTTTTCGAGTGAAGAAATCACTCCACATCCCTTAAAAACATCCACGCTCACATCTTCAAATACCTCGTCAATGATTTCAAGATGCTGCAAGAAGGAATCGTATCGAATAAGTCAGGGTCGGAACATTGCTGTGCAAAATATGTGCTTACCTTGAGCTTGGTTAGCTGATCCAAGCTCCTCAAATCTCCTTTCCGGTGAAGGTTTGATGTAGTAAGCGCCAAATACGTGATATTGCGACAATGGCTCGTGATGATTTGGAACAAGTCTAACGGGATCGCGTTGTAGATCACGAGCTTTTGAATGGAGGAGTGCCTTCGAAAAAAATCTAAACTTAACTGAGGAGTGGTCGTTGTTACGTAACGTAAATGCAACTCCCTGAGTCGAGGGAAGTTTAGTAGAAACATCTGTTCGGATACATCGTCCACATCAACCACTTTCAGCTGAGGGCTGAAATGCTCTAAAACGTCGAAAAACGCTCCTTCGTCGTTATTCAAGTGCAGCTGTTCTAAGCGCGGGGAGTTGGTAGGTAAATTGAGGGCATCTCTGAACAGTGGCATCTTAGTAGTGTAGAGATCTAGATATTTCAACTTAACTAGAGCTGGAAACGACGCGGTTTCGGTGTGTTCAGCCGATAAGGGCATGTAAATCTTCAATTCCTGCAGATTCGGGACTTTTAAGAGAAATTTTCTAAGCAGGGTTATGTTGACGAACGAATCAATTTGCAAACTAGTAATCGATAACCCGAACTTGTGCAATATCTTTTCTGACATTCCTTCGGCAAATTTCGTTGTAGCGTCGTTGGAAAATTCTAAGTAAATGTTGCGATAGCTTCGTTTACTATTCAGCAAAACAGAGCACTCGTCAGGCTTGGGTCGCAGCAACACTCGATCCATCCGGCGACCCAAAAACACGAGGTTAGACCACCGTTGGCAGACAAGAGCAGCTCTTCTCATGTCGGCCACGTCGAGGTGGTCAAATATGCAGCATAGAACCTTAAATGAAATACAAACGTTAGTGGCACTGCTAAACTACAGTTACTTTCAACTTTTGCTTCCTAACCTCATCCGGCAAATGCGAAAGATTCATTGTACTTCCTCGCAAACGAACTAGAACAACGATTTGCACTGAACAACTGAAAATATTGAAAAGCGGAAAAGCAACTGACAATCGATTGACGTGCGTCAAATGTAGCGACCCTATCTGCGGTGCCACACGGCACGAAACAGATTTGACACCAAGTTACATGTTGCGCGTAACTGTTTCGTGCCGTGTGGCACCACAGGAAGAAAAACCTTAAGTGATGCCAAAGAAAAAAAAATGACAGCTGTCAGTTCGATAGCCGGTGCTGATGGTTCAAATTCAGGATGATTGGGAGACATATTTTCATTTAACGTTTTAAAAGTCTTAGTTTTCAACATCAATTCAAGGGCGATGTGATATGAAATCCTTCTCTACTTTACTGGTAGTAATTATTATATTTTTGTTGCATCTAAGTGCTAAGCTTCGCGTTGTAACGGACAAATTGGTTAGTCAACATAGTCAACCCTGCCGATTGAAAAGGCTGCTGTCAAACGGTGGTCCTCAAAACAAATCCGGATTGATGCGAGTTTGTCGGCTTCGAGCTTGCTTGTGCCCTTAAAACAGTGTTCGTTTGTGTATTGCGCTTTTTAATCTCTGTTCGAATTACATGTTTGGTCTATGGCAAAATAAATTGTTCTGCGTCTTGTGTGTTTCACGGAAAGGGTTCTGTTTTCTCGGTTGTATTTTGCGTGCGCAGTAATGATGGATGTGATGTGCGACAGTGTGTAATAAAAAGTGAACTAGAGTCGGGATGAATCGGTTAAAGTTGAACCCCCTGAAGCTTCCCCCTAACGGAAGACGCACGGCGGCGTCCGATGAGAAGGTAAATTTCGGCCGAAGAGCCCCGCGTATGTAGCATTTTGGCCCCACCGGTGGGCTCTCGTTTTGGTTTCAGACACTACGTCGTGCCTGTATGAAGCAATCGCAAGCCATTCCCAATGAGGCCGACCGACCGGGTTGTGTGGCAAAGTAGAGCACGGTTCTATTTTTGGGACCGTTTCGGAATAGTGCGTACGAAACGGAACAGTCACTACCCGGCGGCCGATCGGTGTGGCCACCGTTTGGCGACGAATTTTGCGGACAATCTGTTCGTGCCTACCTTCGGTTGTCTGGGCAACGGAAAGTCGATGCTATGGCGATGCTGCGAATGTGTTCCGTTGCCGACTAATAGAAAGTGGTTCCGGTTCGGCGGATATCGGAAAAATGGGCAACATCCGTTTACTTTTGCATTTCTTTACATGTACGTTGGGGGATAAGCGACTCTTTAATTACCGTCACCTGCGGATGATGCGAAAAAGGAAGAAAAAAGATAGATAAAGGATTAGATAGAAAGCTATTGGTCAGCTACTTTCAGGGTATCATTAACCGCATTTTTATTCTGCATTCCCTTCGGCAACACACATCGTATACACGCCAGTCTGTCCAGTCTGGTAAGCGGCCAACGGTCGTGGATGGTACGCAGCATTTAAAATTTATCGATCATCACACTCTGACTGACACGGATCGGAAGAATGCCACAAGAAATGCCGACAATCGTGTGTGGAGCTATCAAAAAACCTATCAACCCGAAGGAAACTGTCGGGAATGTCCCACCATTCGATGCTTTGAAATGTTCTCTATCGACATATCCGGTGTGAGACACGAGCGACGGACAGGAAACACAAGAAACGACGGTTCCCTTCATCACCAGCAACATGCAGCAGCGACGAAAGAATGCCCGTTCGCATTACACTTATTATGTTCGAGTGTCAAACGCGCTGTGAAAAACTCCCGATCTCCCGACGTTTCTCACTCCTGGTTCGGCTTTTCCCTGAGTTTCCCTCGATTGAAACGTTCCTCGATCGTCTACAGATGTGACCGCGAATGGGAGCAAACACATTGGAAACAAACATACTTCGAATGCTTTGTACTCGAAACATCACTTGGGGCTACCCGCAATCGGAGTTTTTACATTTCCTCATCAAGCGGTGAACCTGTTTAACAAGTAAATAAACAACGATGCATTAGTCCGCTTCCGACCTGGAGAGAAAAGAAACTTGAACAGGCGCTAAGTTTTACGCGCCAGATGAGGATAGCACAGCATGGGAATACATCATTTGTAGTCCCTCCTTAGCATGGATATTCTATACGAAATCGGCTTGGACCGGGAATAGGCGATGCGGTCGAAAACTGCCCATCGCATGCGGGGCACAGCCAGCCTCGACAGTCGGGTGTGACGATCGTTGCACACCGCTTCGTGGGACGCGCGACCATCTCCATTAGAAAATCATTTGTTACCCACCGTGAGGATCGTTGGGTGACTGTTTGGTGTGTGATTTATGAAACCGATCCAGTCCATCGGTTGGCTGGCTGGCTGACTGACGACGCTGTCGGTTCTGTCTGGTTCAGTTTTAATTTTTGTCAAAAAGCACGCCAATCGACACCGCCCCTGTTCGGGTTTGTGGGGGGGGAAAGCG